>NW_011896888.1:3176-5623 GCF_000151845.1 Pteropus vampyrus | reverse complement strand
CAGCTATAATACTCACTTTATGCTTTCATCAATATCTATTAGACACCAGATGCTAATCTACTACAGACTCTAATGATCTCTAAAACTTTACTTCGTTGACCAAAACAGTGTAAGCCTGTAAAATCGACTTGGCTCTTACATATATAGTATAATCTAAAAGGTAAACTTTCCATTTTAGACAAATACAGAAATGGGCTCTATGGCTTTTTTTTTTTTTTCTTTCTGATTGTAAAAGTAACATCATGTAGAAAACAAAAAATATAAAAAGTTATAAAGAAGAAAAAAATCTTAAACCGACCTTCCAATGAAAACCACTGTTAACATTTTGGCCTGTCTAGCTTTTTCCCCCCTATACATTTTAAACATATTTGAGAACAGACTGTATATGAAGTTTGGGGCCCTGCCTTCACTAAATATTAAAATACAAGCATTTCTCACATTGTTACGAGGGGAGCATAAACATTATGGAATTAGAACATTAAGGATTAAACATTAAGGATTAGTCCTTGGCCGGATTGGACATAGCTTTTCTACCCTGGACTCCATGCCCAGCACTTTCCTGGTTCCTTTTGCCTCCCAAGATGGCTCCTACTGTATCTTCTTCTTGGAGCCCCTGCCGGCCCTTAAATGTTGGTTCTCCTCAATGCTCTACCCTCAGGCTACTGCCCTCCATCCAGTGCCCTTTTTTGAGCTACCTACCACCTGTAACCAAGGAGTCCCACATTTATCTCCAGCTCTCACCTCTGCACTCAATTTCAGATTTCTGTGTCTAAGAGAGGCAGCATGATCTGAGAGATCTTTACCACCATAACCTTGACACCAGCACAGTATTTAACAAGTGAATGCACTTGGAATGCTCACAGCCTCCTCAAATTTAATGTGCCCCCATCTCAGTGCACTGACTTTCCTACCCCTGAATTTTCTTCCTTGGTGTCACAGCACCCTCTTACGGACACCACATCCAGTCGAGCACCGTGGAGTAACTTCCACCACCATAAAGTGCTCCCAGACTTTTCCTGTCAGAAGGGTCAGCTTCTCTAGTCTAAATAATGCCTGGACTCCTATTACAGTTACCACTGGACTCAGACCCTTCTCTTTGTCACACTCACTTTCTGTTCTTTCTGTTCTTCTCCTAGTATATATCACAAAGTTTTATAAGTCTCTCTACGCTAAATTGTAAACTGCTTCAAAATAGGGTCTATGTTTTACTTACTTTTATATCTAATGACTAGCCAAGAGTTCTTTTTACTAAATAGGAACACTTACTTAATAAATTTAATTGTGTAAACAATTGCATAAGTGTATAAGTGATTTATTATTTAAGTGCTCTACTGCTTCATGACCTGCATCCAGTAAATATTTCATTTGCTCAAAGGCAAAACTCAAAAATAAAACCCCAAACCTAAACCTAATATAAAAGTAAAAATCTGTTAAATTTCACACAGGGTACACAGTAAGTGTTATTTACTTAATAAAAAATCATTGTACAAATGATTGATAAGTGTATTGGTGATTTCCTATACCAGCCCTTTACAGTTTAGTGATCTGCAGTCAATAAACATTTCATTGGATTAAAAAATAAAATCCAAAACCTCAACCAGGTATGAAAAGTAAAAATCTATTAAATTTCATGGAGTGTATATACATAAGTTACCACATCCCTGTACCTATCATTAAATTACTCACATTTAAAATTAAAACCAACTTAGTAGACTCCAGGGTGATAAAGGTGGGAGACCAGTTATCTTCCTAACAGAACCCAGGTTAAAGACAGTGCTTCAAAGGCTGAGTCTGCTCAGCTGACCTGCTTTGGCATTCCAGCTGAAATGACTGCATGTTAACAGGAGAGCTGCTGGGAGCTTGCTGGGAGTCAGTCCTGACTACTTCTCTGAGCTCCGTAATGGGCCTCTCAGTAACCAACATCCCCTAATAGTTTAGTTGAACCACTCTGAACCCACCTGGGGTTTTCATGGGACCTACTTCTGTCAACAGACCATATATTACGGTGAGGTCGTGATACATTTAAGCTTAATGAAGGATGGAGAAGTGAAACATCATGTGATCCCTGGCTTCACTGGGCTTACAATCTGACAGCCAGAGCCCACTCATACGCGACAATGAGCCAAAGTGATCGCCAAGCCGTTTGGTCTAACGAGGACACGAGGGAGGGCATTCCTGGTAAACCCCCGAGTGTTCCCTCTGCTCGATGACTACAATTGAATTTCTTAAACCTGGACTAGATCTTGCCTCTGATTAATTACAGTTTAGCAGCTTAAGAAGAGGGATCCACTCCTAGAATGTGATGTAACAGACAAGGGGAGCAGCACAGAGAGGGAGAGAAAAGGACACTTGTCCCTTCAAGCTCGGCTCAACTCTCATTATTAGTGCATTAGTGCAACATTTCCTGGAGAGCAATATCCAACAAAATTTCAAATGTACCTAGGAAT
>NW_011896888.1:0-401 GCF_000151845.1 Pteropus vampyrus | reverse complement strand
TCCTTTCATTTTCTTCTCCCACACCTTACAATAAATTACTTTTGAGAATTTGATCCACGGCACTGTGCTATTATAGAAGACGCAAAAAAAGTGTGAACAAAGCATAAAACGAACCAAACAAAACAAGCCAAGTCCAGGATTCACGTGCAGATCAGCAAGTCATTGGGGTCGAGCCTTTGGGGATGTTTTGTCCTCCGGTAACTCCAGCACCTAGCACGATGCCTGGCACACAGCGGACGTTCAGGAAACCAACCAAGTGAGCCCTTAGGACATTTACAGCAAGTTATTTCATTCAATTCTCTGGTGAAAGAAACGCGGAATAAGTAGTATAAACAGCACTGAGCCCAAATTCCATAGCAAACATCTTTATTAAAGGCAAGGAATATGAGAGGGTTCCGTTT
>NW_011896887.1:3908-4486 GCF_000151845.1 Pteropus vampyrus | reverse complement strand
GCCTGGGAGGAGGTTTTGGAGACTTCGTGGTTTTGGTAAGGTTTTATTTTTCTGTCAAGATGGTCATTTACATACATGTGTTCATTCTGTCAAAACTTTGCCATACTGTCCATTTATGAATTAATGCAATTTTCTTTATGTACAATGTGCTTCAATGAAAGATTCACCGAAGAGATAATACGATGGTTGCAAGTGACTGAATCGATTCCACAATCTGCTAACGCATTGCAGGCAATGTTTGCTGTTGCTGCAGGGGACAGTCCGCGCTGGGGACCGCAGAGTGTGTTACGGATGTGCACGTGTGTAGAGGATAAAAGTCCCCAGGCTAAAAAAAAAAAAAATATGATGGTGACCCTTGGGTGTTAACCCAGCTGTGTTTGGACGTCTTCAGAGATAGCCAACTTTGAGGAGGGCAGGGCTGCCTCAGCCTCCCTCCAGCACGTCCGTCCTGAGCAGAAATGCCTCCTTGGCCTTTACGAGCCGTGGCTTTGAGGAAGAAGGTCTCCTACTCACTCGTAGATGGGTGGAGAAAGACAAGTCAAGAAGAAATATGCACATGCCAATAGAATATCGTAATG
>NW_011896887.1:0-733 GCF_000151845.1 Pteropus vampyrus | reverse complement strand
CCCGAGGGGACCAGACAGGAAGAGGAGGGGGCCAGCGGCGACCAACCCCTAACTCCCACCAGCGTCAACTATCACTTCACCCGCCAGTGCAACTACAAGTGTGGCTTCTGCTTCCACACCGCGAAAACGTCCTTCGTGCTGCCCCTCGAGGAAGCCAAGAGGGGGCTGCTGCTGCTGAAGGAAGCCGGTGAGTCCCCGTCCCGCGGAGGTCGAGGTGTCCAGGCGCGGTGGGGGGCAGGCTGAGCGTCTGGGGGGCGGTGCGCACAGCCTGGAGAGCTCCCCCAGCACGTTCACGTTTCCCAGCGCGCAGTGGGGATGCTGAGCCGGGACAGACGCACGGGCAGTCTGGGAGTGGGTGCCCGGTGGCTGAGTGGGGCGCCCAGCCCGCTCGTCCCGCCGCCTCCACTGGAACGGGAGTGTGACCCCAAGCGCTTGTGGAGGTGGGGGTGGGACGGGGTGGGGGACGACACTGTTCCAGGAACAGTTAAGGAGAGAAGTCGAAAACAAAAACACACACTTGGACTTAAGATGTGCAATACCGAGTCTCCCGTTTTGGGTCCTGCGTGTGCTCTTGACGCGGACCCTTAAAGAAACGGTTTATAACTCACATGGAGCGATGACCTTGCTCTCGAGTCTCCCTGACCCGGCCGCAGCGCCCGAGGCAGGCGCGGACGCCGCAGACGGAGCTGGGCGCCTGCGACTGGCCGGCGGCGTCTTCCCCCCGGAATCTGCT
>NW_011896886.1:2069-3408 GCF_000151845.1 Pteropus vampyrus | reverse complement strand
CAGCACATCTCATCTGTAATTTAAACACTTCCTTTCTAATGCTGAATTCTTGCTAGTTATGGCAGATTGTATGCACATTAACAATATTTTCTAATAGCAATTGAAACTCTGAAGGAGTAACAATGGAATGGAGAGTTTATTTAGTCTTTATATATGTTGCTATCAAGACTGCTCCACAAAATAAAGTGTACCATTTTTATGCATTTGAATGTGCAGCATTAATTCGCTGCTTGTCAGAAGCCATTTTTTGGCGTCCTGCTCTGATGCGTTATCACTTCAGCTCCATCTTTCCAGAAAGACACTGTTTGTATAAGAAGCCATTGAGAGTTAGAAGTCAGCAAAGTAAGTCATACACTCTCGGGGTGGACCAGTTGTGCATATGTATCTAACTGTTTTAATTCTCTGAATTGAAGCCTTGTACCCAGGTGCTCCTTCAAATGGCAGAAGAAAGCATTATGAGAAGACAATGTCACATTGCTCTTTCTTCTTTTATTTCTCTTTCGGATCTTTATTTTGTTAAATAATCTAATCCTTACTTGGGATTAGTGTATCATGTTAACTGACAGCTTTATATTGCAATGCAGGAAAGAAACAAAACAAAACAAAACAAAACAAAACAAAACAAAACAAAACAAAACCCTCGATACTAAGACATTTTAGAGGACAGAAGAGGAAAATGACTTCCACAGTATACTATTTTCAATTTTGGAAAGCAGCAGGAATGCATGTATTTATTTATTTATTCAACGAATATTTACTGAATGTCAAGTATGTACCATTTACTGAACCAAGCCCTGGGGGTCTAAAAATATATTTAGTGAGAGCTATGATAGAGAGGAAGAAATACACATAATTAAAATACTTGCAGTTGATCACAACTGGGGGCATCAGGGTGCACATACGGCTTTGTGAACATCAGCGGAGCCTTAGAAAGAGAGAATTTCAGAGAGAAGCTAACATTTAAATAGGGTCTTTAAATGTGAGAAATACTTTGCTATAAGTAAGGCCATGGTCAAAATTCAAGCCTAGGAGGGCACATAGATGTTCTGAGGGCCTGCGAAGCCTCCTAGGAGCAGCTCAATGACTGGAAGAAAGGTTGAGGATACACCTTGGTGAATAGCAGCTGCAGGTGTACCACATATTTGGGGTTATGGAGTAAGGGTCTACATGGACTTGTAGGAGGTGGAATAAATGATCTGATATAATAAAATACGTTGTAAGTAACTCAATTGTCCATCCACAAATGAAAGGATAAACAAAATGTGGTACAATGAATAATAAATAATACAGGAATAAAATTCTAATTGAGGATTTTTTACTCAATTCCAATGTGGGGAGG
>NW_011896886.1:0-334 GCF_000151845.1 Pteropus vampyrus | reverse complement strand
CTTTGATTGTTTGAGATGACCTGTAATTCTACAGCCCTCATTTTCATTTTGAACATGCTCTATCTAGTTAGAAAGTTAGCTTTTATTTCCCTTGCTTTCCAAGAATTTTATATGACCATAATTTTTATTAACGATAAAGTCATCCTAACTATTGAATGGACACAATCGTAGTGTTTTTGTCAAACATTTTAAGGTGGTGCTAGACTTCTGGCTTTCATGTTTTAGCATCCTAGGTTCTTATGGGTGGCTTTGGCATGGCATTTGATATGAGACACCTATCCAACCCATCTATAACATCCATTTCCGCCCCCGGGAATATGGCAAAATGTTCGAC
>NW_011896885.1:3152-3579 GCF_000151845.1 Pteropus vampyrus | reverse complement strand
ACTGTAGAATGTACGAAGGTGTGGTGCCCATTCTTGTTGAACCAGCTGAGAATTTCCGGGATCCCCAGCCCTTTGGCCCTGCTCATCAGCGTCCCTGCTCTTCCAGTCAACGAGCCCTTTGTCTGCAGCAGGTCAGCGGGCTGTCACTGTGTGAGAACGGGCCATGGGAACTCCCAGTGTTTTCTGGAGTCTGAGGAAAAAACATTGGGGCTCGCTCTGTAGTTTCCTTTTGTCGGTTTCTGAATCGGAAGATGAGTGTGGGTTTCTCAGAACGGTAGGATTCAATGTGTCCACGGTATAGATCATAGAGATCATCAAGAATCATGAAGCAGGGGAAAGAACGAATTTCTCTCCAAAACGGCACCGTCTACGTAAACCTTGCCTTCTTTGAAGCTCTGTGTCCATTTCCTTCAAATACAATCAATGA
>NW_011896885.1:0-1595 GCF_000151845.1 Pteropus vampyrus | reverse complement strand
CGATTGTATAAACGTTACATTCCTGAGGATGCTTGTCTGTGGCCTCCTCTGGTTCTTGGAACCATCTGGAGAGGTGGCCTGGGCAAGGCTTCCAGTCCTCGTGTCACAGATGACGAATCCGAGCCTCGGAGCGCGCGAGCGGCTTGTGATCCCCTCCGTGTCTCTCGTCGTGCGTTTGTGTGTCCCACAGCTGGTCACCTCACGCTGATGACAAACGGTGCGTTTGAATTCGTGTGTCACGTTAGTGACGGTTGATAAAAGCTTTCCGACGGCGTCACGGGACTTCTCCATCACCTCTGGCACCTTGCCCCCTGGACTGGAGGGAGTATCGAACTATGTTCGCGACAGCCACGAGCAGGCCTCAGTGTAAGGGGCGATGAGGTTTCCGGATGGATGGCAGAGGACACGCGTCTCTGGCCTGGTCCCCAGGCGCCTTGTGCGTGTAGTTATTTTCCCTTCAGCTTCAGGATGGGCCCTTGCGCTGTGCCATCTTTACCTAACTTCTTGGTCTCGTTCAGTGTAGACTGAGTTATCGCTCAGATAGACAGAAGTCGCATTGAGAAGCGCCGGCCACAGTAGCCTGACGCACAGAGCACGGAGCATGTGACACCCTCTAGGTTACACAGGTTTATATAACAAACTGTTCTTATCTCTCTGAGTTGTAGCAAGAGGCTTAACATTAAGCTAAGTCCCGCAGGTGATGCTGGGACAATGGACGATGTAGCAGTTTGGCTTGTCTCTTGGTATTGTGCTATGGGCTGATACGCATACTCCGCACATGGTTTATTGTCACATACTACACACCAGGGGCCTCACTCGTAGCTGGTGCTCAGTGAGTGTCCATTGAATAAATGAAAAAAAGAATAAATAAGTTGATAAATAAAGGACGGACTTATTTCAAAGATCCCCCTTGATGTTTGCTGACCTATTTTTATTAAAAGATGTGAGCCACGGAGACTTTGATCAAAGCCACAGGTGTTTGCCCAAACACGTGTCCTTTTGAAGCCCGAGGAGAGAGCGAGACTTCCTTGGGGATGATTTGTCACCTGTGGCCCAGCCACCAGCCCTGTGTACCCAACGAGCTGCATCCTCTCTGACCGGAGTGATACGTTGGGTGATCAAAAGATGCCACCTCTCTGAAACAGATGCTTCGTTTTATGATGGAAACTGAGAAGCTGAACCACGCAGGGGTGTGCTGGGCTGTCGTGGGCTCTGCAGGGTTGTTACAGCCCCATTGGAGGTGTGGGTTTACTGTGTGTTTGATCAGCCACAGGCAGAAGAAAGGGCCTCATTTGAGCTTGGATCACAAAGGAAAGATAGATGGCCAACACGGTTCCTCCCTACAAGCACGCTGTCATAATTTGAAGGAACGGTCTGGCACCCGTGACAATCAGGGAGGAAAGTGAGCATGGCTAGCGCGGAGGGCCAGTCGTGTTGACTGTCGGCGTGTCCCACAAGGAAAAGCTTGCATTTGTTTGCTTGCTTACTATTTTAAGGAAAGCGAGAACCATACAACACATTACTCAATCACTTAAGACGTTCCTGGCTTTGAATTCAAAGTGCTCAAGGAAGGACTTTGCACACCTCTCCAGAAG
>NW_011896884.1:0-4728 GCF_000151845.1 Pteropus vampyrus | reverse complement strand
GGGACTCACCTGAAGTCCTCCAGGAGCGCAGCAGCAGCTTGTGGGGCCGGTCTGACAGCCCAGCCTCCCGATGCCCCGTCCTACAAAGCAACGCAGTGTTCTCCAATGCGTGCCGGAGTCGGCCCTGGCTCCCCGCAGGAACCTTTTAACTCAGTCCTTTCTGCTTTCACGTAAGGTAGGACTAATGTTATTCTTACCTTGTAGTTGAGAGAACTGAGGCCTAGAGAGACAGGTGACCTTGCCTAAAGTCACCCAGGTAGCACATAGTAAGACTAGAAGTTGGCCTGTGTTCTGCATCATGACTTGTCCTGTGGAGACTCTTTCAGCCACTTCTGTCAGGTTTCCAGGTCATCTCCTTTGGTCTCTGGACCATTTGAAAAACCATTGTGTATCTATCAGGAGTGGCTCCCCAAGAATACACAGTGACAGCGACAGGCAGGGGAATGTGAGTGGGCGTGGGGCCATGTCTCAGTGTGATGTCTTGTGTCCTGTTGGGGAGCCCAGATAAGCCCTGTTCAAGGAAGGAGCCCCAGACTTTGCAGCAGGCCATGGACAGAGCGTGTATGCTCTCCTATTCGCATCCCGTCTCTCGGCTAAAGTAGCACAGAACCGTGAGTCCCCCCAGCAAAGTCACTGAGCCCTCTGGCGGTACCAGCTGTCACAGGAGGCAGTGAGCATCCAGCATGGCGGCTCAGTGTTGGGCTAGCATTGATTGCAGGGTGGTTGGGATGGACTTGGGCGGGACCCGGACCTGGCTTTGAGTGCTGGCCTGACCTCTGTTTATCTTTGCGATTCTAGGCAGGCTCCTCAGCCCTCCTTCTCAGGTTAGTCAACAGTAAAATGGACATGGGGTACCTCCTTCATGCTGGGGAAGTAAGGAGCAAATAAAGTCACAGAAAGTGTCTAGAACAGTGTGTGGCACATGGCCAAGACTCAACAAAAGCCTCTCTCTCAGAAACCCCTTATTTGTCATTCCTGAGTTGAAAGGGGACTCCAGAGGTGTGGGGTCCTGAAGCCTCACTTTGGTTGGCAGGAGTCTGGTGCCGTGTGTTAAGTTCCGGGTGTGTGTATATTAAGTACGATAGTGAACAAAGAGAATCTTGCAGTGTTCAGAATTCTTGGGAACGCCCCTGAGTGGCAGTGTCATGTAGTGACTTCTTGGTATACGTGGCAGGTGTCAGACAGATGAACCCAAATGTGACATTTGAGTCAGCACTTTGTGCAGCTTGAATTGAAAACTCGCTGCGTGCGGTTCTGCCTGGTGGTACCGGGAAATGTTCCCATGCCAGCGTGACTCTGGCCGTGAAAAGGAGCCATGTGTCCGTGCAGATGGGTTTCTCGTGCCTCCTGATCATCGCCTCAGTTTTTACTGAAGCAGTTTATGTCACAATTGGAAAGTTCTGGTGGCACAGAATCGATGTTCCGCCCTGCAGGTTTGTGCTCTGCGGGCGGAGGGGGCCGGGTGGAGGGGAGAGCAGGGGCAGAGGCCAGAGCCTGACTCCTTGCCCACCACGCCCCAGCTGTGTGGTCCAGGCCTGGTGGTTTTATCTGGTGCCTCAGATGTCCCGTCTGTAAAATGGGAGTGGCAGGGCCCGCAGTGCTCGGTACATCAGTTCTGTCAGTGGAGTAGCTAGTGTTCTTATTCTGAGCAGTAGATAAGGAGGGAGCTGGGATTTTTGCATAGTTTGAGGACTGGTTTAATAACCAGGAAGTATCAGGGGAGCCGAGCTGCCTCCAGAAGTCGTGCACGTTCTGAGTCAGAGCATTGGAGCAATAACTCGGAACCACGTGCTGAGAAGGGGCCTCTGCAGGCCCGAGTGGGAGGGGGCTGCACCGACAGCTGTGGGGTTCGGCCCCTCCAGTCATGGAGGATGAGCAGTGGCCAGCCGTCCAGGTGAGAAGAATGATGAAAACAATATGGAGGGGCCTCTCTGAAAACTTTTCAGCTTGAGTCTCTCCATGAAACCTGGTAGTAGGTTCATCGGGGGCTGTGACATGTGGGTGCTCGAAGGTGAGCTTGATGAATGATGGTCGACAGTGTGTTAAAGGAGGTAGAGGCAGATGTGTTTATGGGCTCTCAGGATCGGGGAGTCTAGATGCAGAGGGAAAGGGGGGAGGGGGCAGTTAGGATCAGAGAAGTTGGGGAGATGAGGCCTCACCTGTGATGGGCAGATCAATAGCAAGTAAGGCAGGAGGGAGGACTCTGGGGCCAGGAGGTTCTCCTTCCGGAAGCAGAAGGACACGATGTGGTCTGCCCCTTTTGACCCCACCTTCCCGGCCAAGTGCGTTAGCCACCTCGGCCTTTGTACGAGGGCCACATCTGGACACTACCTTGAACTTAGTACATCGTTAGCTAAAACGGGTTCTTTTCTTTCTTTTTAGTATCCTATGGAAATCAGGAAGTATGAGTACGACCCCAGTTTTGCAATTCGTGGACTGCATTATGATGTGCAGCGGGTAGGTTTAATTCTCATGTGTTTCTTCAGTTTAACGGTGTTTGGGAATAAAATGTACTCTTGGTGTTTTTCTTTGCTCAACACATAAATTGATTTAAAATGTTCTTTTGGGCTACAGAAATGAATTACTCAAAACATCTTTGGATTAAGTCTTTCAAGAGACTACATATTAGAAAAGCATGCATACATTTAGCAATTTGGGAGATACCGTTTATTCCCAGTATCCCTTTTTGGTGTTTTGAGTTGCCAGTTGTCACATCTTTTTTTTTGCCAATAGGCCATTTCCTTAATGAATTGCACAGTACCTCTAATCAGCAAGCAAACCTTTCGGAAGCACACAGTGTGCTTCCTTGTTATGACAACTTAAATGCGGATGGGGTTTATAGTGACACTAGAATTCTCATTAAATATGGAAATTGTTGTGCATTATTTACGTGTGCCTGTTGTTTATGTTTTTGAAGGCAATACTGATGAAGATTGATGCTTTTCATTACATCCAGCTGGGAACTGTCTATAGGTAAGGGTAAGAGGAGGCAAATTCAATTCACCCAAAGTAACCAAGTGGCTTTGAGTTTCAAGACCCACTGACTGTTGAGTGACGAGGAGGGCTGCAGTGTGTGTGTTGGGGAATCATTTCCTCCCTCCCTCCCTCCCTCCCTCGTTCAAGATATTCATTGGGGCCGGCTGCCATGGTAGATGCTGACGGTTTGGCTCATAAGCGTGTTCTCAGGGAGCTCGGGGTGAAGAGCGAAGCCACACACATAAACCGGTGACTGCAGTCCGGAGTGACCAAGGTGACAATGGACATGTGCTGAGACAATCAGGAGCTCTCTGGAGGACTCTGTGAGAGGACTGGCTTTCCGGAGGCGATGGCCGGCCAGCTGAGTTTGTGTCCTGGAGAGGAGGTTTGGGTGGGGAGGGGTGTTGGAGCGAGTGAGCACATTCTTCTTTCCACGGTGGTCATCGAGTGGTTTGGATATTAAGACTTTTCTTGTGTTGGAATTCGTAGAAGCACTTAGCTCAGTCAGCAGTCTTTGTAACGTTGAAAATGAAGGGTTTTACTTTTTTCTCATTCTTAAATTCGTGTGGGATTTAGGAGTGCGGTTTCCGTCTAGATTCACATAAGGTACCTTAAGAGGTGTGTATATCTCACAGATTCTTTGCTGAAGTTAATATTTGTTTATACAAGTAACACACACACACGGTTATAATCAAATAGGACTAAAAATGCCATAGCGGACAACAGCATCCTCTGTCCTCCCTCCCCCACCCACACCCCTTAAACTCTTCTTGAATTAAAGCATTTTTTTCCTTCCTGTTTCTAATGAATATACTCATTCTCCTGTTTCCTAATTTGTTAATTCTGAGCATCGTCCTTGCTATGAGAGACGAGGATTCGGTTCTCTTGCACGCACACCCTCTTCTCCGGCCTCGTTCTTCTCACCTCAATAAGATCTTTGTATCTGGGTATATATGACCGACCATCATTGTTTGCCCTGCGATTATTTGTTCCTGGTACATACAGTGTTAGGTCTTTCTTAGATTTCATAATAACCTCACTTTTTATTTGCTTAGTTTTCAGTGTAGGTATCCCTCGTTTTTCTAAATGCTCCATCACTAATATCAAGCATGCATTTATTTCCCAACAATTCATATATTTTATGTAACCTGTCATTTACTTTTTTAAAAAGTTGACAACTGCCTCTTGCTCTGATCTCCACTGATGGCTCATCCTTGGACTTGTGTTCGCCTCTTTTCCTGTTCTTTGGTTCCCATTGCTTTTTTCCAGCTTTACGCCCTCATCTTGCTGGAGCACATCCTCTAGGAGCTGCCTGGTGTCCTGAAGGGCTGAGCCTTTCTGGGATCTGTGGTGGTTCATCAGTTCTTCCCTTTGGTGTCCCCTTATAAGCCCCTGTTCTCAGTGTTGCTAAGTCAGGTGCCTCCTTTTCATCTGTGATTTGACTTCCAAAAACATGTTGAAATGTCTCGTTTATTGACATCTTGGCTCTCATTTTCTTTACTTTTTGAGCAATTTATACCCAACTCTTTTATTGTCATTGAATGGTGTTTCTGGAGGGAGAAGAGGTGGTGGTGGTGATGAGAATAACAATAATCTTAGTAATAATAAATAGCAATTAATAAATATTGAGTCTTGCTATGGGATACACACTGCCACACTGCCATTTATTTGCTTTAATGCATTCGATCCTAAAAATAACCTTATGAGGTAGAGGTAGGTACTTATTAGTCCCAGAGATGTTAAATAACTTGC
>NW_011896883.1:1414-3470 GCF_000151845.1 Pteropus vampyrus | reverse complement strand
CTGACCCAGACGTCTCATGCGGCACGTGACTGTCCTGTGCAGTGCGGTACCACTTCTGATCCTGTTTATATGTGTATATGCTGTTTCCATATACAGTATGCCGGTGAACAAGGCCAGAAGGACACGTGTCATACTGTTTATAGAGATAAGTTAGTTCAGGGGTGAAGAGGGGGGGCGATAAAGCAGGACCTTTGGTTTTACAGCATAAACTTCTGTATTCGGGTCTTTTACAATGAAAACGTGCGCATCTATCGCATATATCATGAAAAATAAGAAAATCTTAACTGCTTCTTTACAGATGTCTTTTTAGTTTTCTTCCTACGCTTCCGATGAGGCTTGGCTGCCTTCTGAAAGGTGAAAAAAAAACTACTCTCCTGTAGAAATCTGAGGCGGCATCGTCACATTTAACTAACTGGGCAATTGGTTTGAGGCGAGCTGGCTGCCAGGTGAGGTCGCAGAGAGCTGAGTTGAGGCCAGTGGAAGAGAGTGTCTTAATTCATGGGTTTTCCGATGGGTAGTTTCTCGTCTTTGGTTGTCCACGCAAGCCAGTCCATCTGCGACGCGCTCCTTGCTGGTCAGGAGTAAGAGCGGACGGCTGGAAGGGGCCCGGCTCGGCCAGTCCAACCCCCGACGGCTGGGGCGCTGTGGGGATGCCTGGAGAGGTGGCCGGCATCCAGACCCCGGACCGGCGCCCGCCGCCAACATGCCGGAGCTCAGACGGGTCCTCGCCCCGTTTCTTCATCGCTCTGCCTCTCGTGAAAGCAGCTCCTAACGATGCTTGTCTGAAAGAACCCGCATTCACCTGAGATGGAGCCGAGCCTCAGAGAGAGGGTTTTCTCATTCTGCGGTCACTTGGCGCTTTCTCAGATCGGCGTCAGTTGTGTAAAGTGTAAGTTTTTGCATCTATACTTCTGTGTTTTTGTGCCCGGTACAGATGGTTTCCATTAACCTGGCATTTTTTTTTTTTTTTGTGCCATTAGCCCCGTCTTAGGCCCCTTTCGTAGTATTATGGTTTTTACTTCTTTCTAATCTCCATGCGTGTGAAATCGAATTTAATCAACCTTTAAAAAAATACTCATTCGATTTTAATGCAGAAACGCAAGCTTCATTTTTCTCTCGGGTAAGACCGTCCCAACGGTGTCTCCCTTACCTCACGGCAAAAAACGTGAAAGAAAGAGGACTTTTTGTGATTTGGTTTTCTTGAGTATGCGCAACTTTGCCCAGCCAAGCCAACGATGGTGCTTGACGGCAGGTTTTGCCATCATTTCGTGTGGACTTCATGAGGTGAAGGCTGCTGTTCTGAATGACGTCATTCTGGCTGGCAGCGCTCCAAGTGCGAGGCCCGGAGGGCTGGGGTGGCGTGGACAGGCCGGACGCTAAAGCCGATGGTCAAGTCGTGCCGTTGCTTCCCCTGTGTGGAAAAAATGTGACAACAGCAATAGTAATAGCAATAGTAATCGTAATGGCGATAATAATAAAAAGAAAGTGTCGGCAGGTGATCTGTGAGGCCTTGGCGTTCACTCTCTGACCTCGCCCCTGCTCTTTGTGCTTCTAATAACAGGAGCGATGTATTTTAGGGGAAAGAGCCCTAGGCCAGGAATCAGGGAAGCCCGCTACAACCTCTGACTAGCCGCGGATGAGCTGGTTTGGGGTAAACCACTTAAACTCTGAAAAATTGTTATTCCACCCACCGCCCCACTGATGCGTACACAGATTTCTGGGTACTCTTTTTGTCTCTAAAGAGTTTAGGGCCTGTGCCCCCCAAACTTACTCTGTCTTTTGTTCTCAGTATCAGAACCGAGATGCTTTCCCCGAGAGGATTTCGTTCCGTTCTTGGGTGGTTTGACCCAGTATTCCTCAAACCAGAGGACACGAACTGAAGATTTTTTTCTGCGTGGTCATAGCCGGGACAGTAGGAGAGTGTGAGAGATACAAGCGGGTCATGACGCCTGTTTTAGGTTTGTCAGCCCTGATGAGAAAGAGACAGATAAGGTCTGAGAACGCGGAGGCTTTGTGTGCTCGGCTGGCCCCGGGGTTGTGACAATGTGAGTGTCTC
>NW_011896883.1:0-554 GCF_000151845.1 Pteropus vampyrus | reverse complement strand
CCCGCCCCCTAGGTCTGTAGATAGAGCTGGAGGCTCCAACCCTCTAGGCACTTGGTCTTTCTGGTGACCAGCCCCACCCTGAGGCTCTCTGGGGGACTCACCTGTCTCATGCCATTAGCACAAACTCAGGTGTGATCAAAAAGAGCTCCTTATGAATAAAAAAAGATACCGCTAGGTACCGGGACAAAATCAAATATATTGTTTATCGTATTATACATGTATAGTTCGATGTCATTTTTTTAATTAAAAAAAAGTGTGTGTGTGTAAAGAAAAAGGTCTGGAAGGAAACGGACCCGACTGTTCATCGTGTTGCCGCAGGAGGAACTGGGCTTGGGGAAGGAGGGTGGAGAGGTAGGTGGAGACCGTGGGAGTTTGTGAGTGAGCACGTTACGCTTTGTCACAGGAATAACGACACGGCGCAGGGGGGACGAGGCCTCTGCCCTGTGGCTGGAGCATTCGCCTCGTGGGCGATGGGCTTCCCCACGAGCAGTTCAGGAGTCAGGCGGGCCGTGCCCAGTGAGCGTAGCGACCGCTCAGAGGATGTAGTGACATTT
>NW_011896882.1:2817-3473 GCF_000151845.1 Pteropus vampyrus | reverse complement strand
GTGAGTGGCGGCCGCCCGTGGCGGCCGGTCTCCTCCACCTGAGCCGCTTTCTCCATTCCAGGCACCTACGTGATGACGGTCACGGCCAGTGACGCTGATGACGGCGCCACCGCCAACGGGGTGGTCCAGTACCGCGTCGTGGCCCAGAGCCCGCAGAGCCCCTCCCAGAGTATGTTCGCCATCCACAGCGAGACGGGGGACATTGTGACGCTGGCCGCCGGCCTGGACCGAGAGGTGAGCTGGGCGCCGAGCGGCTGGGGAGCGCGGGCTGGGCGCTGCGGCTGGGCGGACAGGTGACCCAGCCCTGGTTGTGTCCCCTGGGCCCGCTGGTCCACAGAGGACACCAGAGGCCCAGCGTGGGCGTCTCCAGTGGGATACATCACAGAGGAGCTGGGAGCCGCCCCGGCCGCCCGTCCTGGTGGGCCTGGAGGGGACAGTCTCAGCACGGCAGATGCCACACCCCACCCCGCCAGTCTCTGTGCTGGTCCGTGACGTTCCTGCTGGCGTGTGCGTGGCGGGCGGAGGGCTCAGACAAGCGGGGGGCAGCTCTCTGGGCTCCGGGGCACAGCCACAGCAGGACTCTGCTTCTGGGAGGTTTGACAACCCTCTGGGAACCTGGACACCCATCCCACATCTGGCCCCAACGTCTGCGGAGC
>NW_011896882.1:0-1275 GCF_000151845.1 Pteropus vampyrus | reverse complement strand
GTGAGGGGTCTTCCAGAAGGAAACGGCATTTCCAGAGCCTCAGTCCAGAGCAGGAAGGGGCCCAACCAGAGGAGCCTTCCGGAAGGCCACAGAGCAGGGGAGCACCCCCAAATCTCGGAAGCTCGGAGGAGCTACCCCCCGGGTACCGGGCCTCAGCTCCCCCAAGCTGGCTTTGCTGCATTGCAGGCACCGAGGGCTGCTGCGGGTTTTGACTCGTTTGTGATTGACAGACGGACGCAGGAGGAGGGAGGAGGACAGAGCCCAGACCCGCCGCCCCTCAGAGCGGGGACGCGGGATGGGGGTGGCCGTCGACATAGGAGCACGTCCGGCTCTCATCTCCACTCCCTTGGCAAACACCCCAGCACCCGCCGTGGGCAGGGCCTGCTCGAGACCCCAGGGAGCCCCAGGGAGCCCGAAGCCGGCGGGCACTGCGGCCGAACTCGTCCCACCGTGACCGCTGGGACAGCCGTGGGAGGAGCAGCCTCGTAATCGGTTTCTCTCCTTATCGGGAGGAAGGTGCCTCTGAAGGCACATCTGTCACCGGCTCTCAGCCTCTTTCCTGGGACACCGGGAGACGTCCTGAGCCCAGGCGCCCGACTGAACCAGGCCGCCCGTTAGAGCAGAGCTCGGAAAATCGACGCGTCATCTTTAGCATAAGTGTGTCCCACGCAGATTTAACTGCCTGATCCCTATTTTTGTTGGCTCTGTCTGGCACCCCTGCCCTGAGGGGACCCCCTTAGCTGGCTACTCCCCTAGAGCCCGTCTGGGCCTGGGACGGGGACAGAGCAGGTGGGGCCGAGAAGCCCGGCGCGTTCCTGCACATCCCTCCCCCACGCGCCACGGTGACACCTGACGGAGGCAGAACTAGAGTGGTGCCGACAGGTGACAAGGTCCCCGAGAGCCAGGCTTCGCAGATCAAGGGAGGCAGGACAGGCAGGGGACATGGCATCGAGGGCCCCGCCCCGCCCAGCGAGCCGTCAGGGCCGATCAGTGTGACTGGCACCGAGCTGGCCGTGCTGTCACCGCCGCGCGACACGCGCCCTCGAGTGGAGCTGTTTGCGCTGCAGCTATCAAAGAGGACCGTCCCCAAGATGAGCCCGAGCCAGCCCCACGCGGCCCCGCGAGACCGCCTCGGACGGTCCCCTGGCGCCTGGGCTCTGCGCAGGCCGGGGCACATGAGATGCCTGCTGCCCGGGGCCTGTCAGGGCCGCCTGTGACTGCTGGTACCCCCAGTGACTGGCAGTCAGTGCCCCCAGTGGCTGTCATGCGCCCGGT
>NW_011896881.1:5631-8217 GCF_000151845.1 Pteropus vampyrus | reverse complement strand
GGGAGGAGAAGGGAGAAGGTTGTGGGAGGGCTGGGAACTGCAGGAAGGGGTTAGGGCCTGGAGTGGGAAACGCCTCGGGTCTGAGGACATCCAATCCCCAACTTGTGGGCCTTTGGTTTGGGCCAGAGGATGATAGAGGCTCTGAGGAAGACAAGATTAGGTGGGGTGTGGTAAGGACGGGCCTCTCACCTGTGCCGTGCTCAGACCGTGGGGGCCAGGCCCTGAGGTCCTCTCCCCACATCCACCTTCTGTGACTAAATGCCACTGGGGACGCAGCTGTGACAAGAAGGGCCTGGTCCTGCCCTCACAGAGTCTGCATGCAGAGGAGAGTTTTTGGGGTGAGAGCAGAGCAGCTTTTGGTGTCTCCTACAGGTCAGGGGACCTAGGTGGCTTCTCTCCCATCCTAGGACACCCTGGGATGGGAGAGAAGACTGGAAGGAAAGATCTGGGAGCAGATCTGGGCCGAACCAGAAGAGGATGGCCTGGAGAGGCCCACACAGCAGGGAGAGAGAGCAAGCTGCTAGGGGTCAGTAGTGGAGAGCAGGAAGCTGGTGGCTGGATGGTACCTATACCAGAGCCTCATGTGAGTAGAGAGTGGAGCCTATGGCCCTGTTACAGATATGGCTGGGAGTTGCTTGGGCACTGTGCTGTGTCCTGTTTTGAAGAAGAGCCCCTGCTTTGGCAAAGGCTCTGACGGGGAGTGGAGAATTTTCCTGTCCATACCCTCAAAGACAATGTGATCTCAGTGGAAAGAGAAAACAGAAGAGTATGTGAGTGTGTGTCCACATAAACACCACGGCCGTTACCATAAGGCTGTCAGTAATTAGAGCCAAAGGAAGTCTACGTGACCTTGGGCAAATATTTAACCTCTCTGTACCTCAGTTTCCTCCTCTGAAAATGGGAACAATCTTAGTATTGACATCGTAGGGCTGTTAAAATGGTTAAACACAAGATAATGCTTCTAAAAAATGTAGCACAGTCCCCAGCACCTGGTAAGATCTCACAAATGATTGTTGTTGCCATCATTTATCATAATTATTATTAGTTGTTATCTGCCAGAAGAGGAGGGATGGGAAAAGATGGTATATGGATGGCCACGGAGGGGCAAGTCATGGGGTGGGGGAGCCAATGCAAGCTGCAGAGGGGGAAACAGTGCAAGCAAAGGTGAAGAATTGGGACATGTCAGATGACAACAAAAATGATTTAGCGATGAGTTTGATGTCCTTAATTCAAGGGAAAACAATCCACGGATTGGGGGGTTCGGTGCTGCACAAGCAGTGGAGTATGCTTCCCAGGGGATTCAGGGCAAGAGCGAGTTTTACAGAGCATTAGAAAAGGCAACGTGGCAGCAGGGCATGATTGGTTAGGAGGGTGGGGGTGTCCTAATAAGGCCAGCAGGTGACTGCTGTGTGATAGGTTTCCTTGACACTGAGGCATTTCCTGGAAGTGCAGACTGCCTTAGGTTTAGATTTGTGATGTGGACCGGGCCGCTGGGGCAGCCTATATTTTGTGGGTCACGATATACAAATTACCTTTATCAGAAGGTAACATTCTAAGTCCTTGCTACTTGAACTGTAGCCTAAGGACAGCAGCAGCATCACCTGGAGCTTATAAGAAATGCAGATTCTTGGGCCCTAGCCTAGGCCTGCTGACTCAGAATGTGCAACTTATCAAGCCGTGCAGGTGATTCGTTTGTGTGTTGGAGTGTGAGAGGCATGGCTTTTAGTCACAGCAAGTTTGGTAAGGCAAGTGGAGAAAAGCCTGAACGACAGGTTGGGACAATCAGTACACTTCCCACTAAATACTTCCACATGCAAGCTGTTAATTAGGATTTAATATTTGTTTATAGTTTTTTTTCTTTGGAGTAAAACTTATATGCCATAAAATGTACATATTAATTGTCCCTTTGAGTTTTAACAAATGCACCCATCAATGACACCAGACTCCAACCAAGATATAAAACATTACCAGCAACTAGAAATTTCCCCCACGCCTCTTCCCCATCAATCCTGCGCCAGTTCCCCTTCATAGATTATTTCCCCCTTTTTAGAACTTCATATAAATAGAATCATACAGTAGGTACTCTTGTGTAACACGTTTTTCACTCAGCACAATGTTTTTGATATATTTATATGTGGGGGAGGAAAAAAAATTTCCCTTCTATCCTTATAAGTTCTGGCTGGTCTTATAATCAAATTGACATGAGACAGAGTAGCCGGAGGAAATATTTATTACATATGTACATATGTGGGTTCTGTAAGAATATGAGCCCCAAGAACAGAATGGGCAGTTTGGGCTTATGTGCCAGCTTGAGTTGGCACATAAGTGGTTTGTGGTTTGGGACGTCAAAGGGCAGGAAGGCAATTTACATGAAGATAGAAAAGCAAATGTTTCAAAAAAAAAAAAAAGAAAAAGAAAGACAAATGTTTAGTAAATAAATATTTGCTGGGCTATCTTTAACAATGGGACACAGAGAAGACTTTGATCAAATGGGCCTTGCTAGGTTCCTTCCTGTCTAACACATACTAGTTCATATTAAACTATGGTTGTCTATGATGATACCTCCCTTCTTGGAGCAGTTCCTCT
>NW_011896881.1:0-926 GCF_000151845.1 Pteropus vampyrus | reverse complement strand
GCCACATAAAGCCACCAGAGGGCGCTCACCTCCTCCTTAGGGATTGTGCGGAGGCAGTAAGGTCCCTTGCCCCAGACTCTGCTTCCCACTGCCATCTTGCTCTGCGACCAAACTGACGTCTATGGCATTTTCTAGGATGGAGTGTAGTCTCTACAAGGTCCCCCTTTGGGGGTAGGAGACTAACAAGCTGGAGGGGCCCTGCACCAAAAGGCCAGGGAGGACAGTGCTGATCTTTGTCCTCTTAAAGGTTTTCTTGGGACAGGGGCTCAGGCAGGGCCAGAGGGCATAGGGGAGGGAGCCAAGTGGTCAACCAGTTTTCTGTGTACCCTACTTCTAACCTCCTGTTATTCCTCTGGACCTCATGTCACCTGCCCCCCCCACCACCACCATAGGGGGCAGGGATAACAACTCGTGACTGGGGCTGGGTGAGGACGGGCGCCTCTGGGTCTCCTTTTGGCTTTCTCTGTCCCAGAGTTGAGCAGTATCAGGGACTTGCTCTCCAGAGACACTTGGGCCCCTTGCTTTGCTTCTGTCTGCTCCAGAGAGTTGGCTGGGCTGTGGTGGGGGGAGTCCTCTGTGTGCTCTTTAATTCTTGGAATTGCCCTTAACTAGGTCCAATTACTTTCACTCTGGGCCTCATGGAAGGTGTTGGGAGATGGGCTCATAGACCTCTAAGTGCACCTCCCTGCAGCTAGGATACTAAGATTCACAACCCCACATTAGAGCAACAGCTCTAATCCCTGACTCCCCCTGTCTGCCACAGTATCCCCATTCTTGGGTCCAGTCCAGCCCACCCCACCCCTTAGTCCAGGTTCCAAGTGGGGCCTTCCTCCTGAAGGAGGGGCCCTTGACCATCCCTGGCCACGGCAGTGACCACTTGGTGAGCTACTTCCATGCTAGCTCACACCCACCCCTTAGTCAAATAG
>NW_011896880.1:4442-6658 GCF_000151845.1 Pteropus vampyrus | reverse complement strand
TATGCGCTGATTCCACGGAGGGTCCAACGTGCCAGCACGTGAGCAGTGGAGGAAAAGGGAACCCTGAAAGTGTGTGAGCAGGTTTTGGGGAGTGACATGAATGAAACCAGGGGAGTAATAGAATATGAAAGTGAGTCTCAGTGCTAGAATGGGTCTGATAAAGCAGAGGGAACACGTCAGACCTTTTCTGCCTTCCCCGCTGAGCGCCACCTGGAACCAACGTTCACGCGTGGCTGCAGAGCGGGGTCGAGGTTCATCGCTGAGGAGGTGTGCGTCAGATCGATAGAGTGATTTGTGAAGATGGGACCTCCTCACGATGTTGAGAATAGACTTAAGGAAAGCAAAGCAAGTGTAAAAGCAGGAAAACCGGGTAGAAAATGAGTAGAATAATCCAGACAAACCGTAAGGGTAACCGAGACTGGGATAGACGCTTTTCAATTTGTTAAAGACGGTGGGATGCTTGATCTGTCTTGGAGATAGACCCTCACCTATCGGATGTGTGGTAGAGAAAGAGTGGGAGTCGATGTCGACTTCATGATTTTGGCCTGAGAAACGGATGGGGAACAAGGAACGAGTGGAATGAGTTGGACGATGGGGCGGAGGAGGTCCGGAAGTTGTTTTTGGATGTGCCGAGTTTGAGATGCCTGCTAGATACCCTAATGGAAATGTCAAGTAACTGGTTAGAAATATGAATCCGAAGGTCAGTGAGAAGCCTAGCCTGGGCTGGACCTATGAACTTGAAGGTTGTCAGCGTATAGACAGTAAATTCACGTGACTACTTGAGATCACCAAAAGAATGGATATGGAGAATAGCAAAGAACCAAAGACTGAGCCTAGAGCCCTGCAAAGTGTGCAAATCGTGGACGAGAGGAGGAACTAGTAAAAGAAATTCTAAGCAAGCGATTGGTGAGTTAGCAGGAACCCAGCAGAGTGAGATTCTGGCGCAGACTCATTTTCCAGGTGTCTGTTTCGTAGGAATATGGGTGTGAATCCATTCTAGGTGCCTGCTGTTAGTCTGATCCCATCTTTACTCTATCATAAAGTCCGTAAACTTTCTGATGTTGACGAAGGGTTTTCTCCGTATTGGTTTTATGTGGTGACATTACTAGGGACCTGGTGATGGAAAGGGAGTTAGGGACCTGTGTCGACATACACAAGTCCCACATTCTTTATCAACCACACTTCGTAATACTTTCTATGGTTTATTAAGTCCTTTCTGTGTTCCAGGCACTGTACTAAACACTTTACATACACTAACACATCTAACCTTTGCAGCAGTCCTATGAAATAGATTCTATGATTGGTCTTACTCTACAGATTAGGAAATTGAGACAGAGAGTAGAAGGAACTTGTTAAGTGTCACACAGCTAATAAGTGGTGGAGTTGGGATTGTAAATTAGACAGTATGAGTCCAGAGCAGCTTCTAACCAGTACCTCCGCAGGTTTGGAGACATAGAAGCATGCATGCATGCATACACACACACACACACACATACGTACATACATTTGTATATATAACACGCCTTCCCAATTCTGTCCATCTTCACATCTACGTGTCACTTTCGATATTGACATATATAACAATAAAAAATGGATGAACTTTATTCCTAACAACCTGGACTTACCTTACAAACAAAAATCGAGCAAAGAGGTCAGACACATAGAAGTATATCCTGTATCATTCTCTTTCAATAAAATTTTAAGAGGTTAAAAAAAAAGATAATGTCGACTCTTCAGTTTATTTCTCAGAGGCAACCTGACTTTTCACACTTCTAAGTTCTTACGGGACACCTGGCTGGACTGCTCGGCAGTGCTCGCCATCATTGGTCATCCTCTCCTTCCTCAGGCCCAGTGGCACCATGCCCCCCAACTGTCCTCATCACCCTATGGTTGCCCTCTGAGGATGAGCCGGTGAATATTGGATTTCTCTAGGGTTTGTTTGTTTGTTTGTTTGTTTGTTTGTTTGTTTGTTCGTTTAATGCCTACAGCACCTGGTCTTCCTAGATGGTCTCCCATCCGAGTACTAACCAGGCCTGACCCTGCTTAGCTTCTGAGATCAGACGAGATCGGGCGTGTTCAGAGTGGCATGGCTGTAGCGTAGGGTTTTATTGTCAATCTTCTCTCAACACTTGCAACCCAGATAATCCCATGTACTCTCAAGGTTCTGACTGTCATCTCTAAGCTGTTAGTTCCTCTAGAATTAAATCTCTTTTGAG
>NW_011896880.1:0-2167 GCF_000151845.1 Pteropus vampyrus | reverse complement strand
ATCTCTGACGACGCTTCCGGTCTCCCCTTAAAGCTTGGACTTGTCTGGGAACTACTAGATTTAGTATCTTGTACGGACCCTGCCAGTTCTGGTGGTCCAGACACATTTGCCCGACGGGGTAGCTCTTTAAGGCATCACTTTGTATTTAAAGCATATGCATCAAAATTCATAACCCTGTGTCTTCTAGCCTCAGATCTAAGAGGGTCATCGCCTACCTCACATAAGTCCAGAGGCAAAGCTTGAGTAAAAGGCTCATCTGACTTTCCCAGGGAAGTTCAGAGATATTCTTGAATAATTTGCAACTGAGAGCCAGGGTGTAGGTGAGGCTGCCCACTGGGCGCAGCCTCCGTGACTGTTCTGTGCTTCTGAACCTGTACCATTTTTTTTTGGCAGCCATGCAAGTTCTCCCCAGCGTACCCCACAGCTTCATCCAATGATGATGATGGCTATGTACCCATGGGCCCCCTGCCCGCCCCGCCTTGTCCCAAACCCCAGTGCAACTCTGACGACTACATCCCGATGAACGGAGGATGCTTCTCTAGCCCACTGCCTATGCTGCCTGCAAACATGGAGCCTCCCCCAGTGAATAGAGATCTCAAGCCTGAGAGGAAAGGTAAGCCATTCGAGCAGGACTACTGTGCAGGAGAGGGGTGCAGGGCCTGGCAGCCATGTGAAAATTTCCTTCCCGACCTTCTCTGGGAAGGAAGCATTAGAGCAGCGGTCGCCAACCTTTGTGGCACCAGGGACCGGTGCTCCTATGGGAATCTAATGCCCGATGATCTGAGGCGATGATGCTAGCACTGGGGAGTGGCTGCAAGTACAGATGCAGCTTTGCTCCCTCACCTGCCACTCAACTCCTGTCTGCAGCCTGGTTCTTCACAGGCCAAGGACCCGTACGGGTCTGCAGCCCGAGGGTTGGGGACCCCTGCACTAGAGAAACCATTCTAGAGGATTGGGACGTATAAGAGCGAGGATCAAAAGGGAAGGGCTGGGGAACCTTGCTGCCCCAGTTCATCACAATTAAAGGAATCAGGGGACTTACAGACACCATGGCCCTGGAAATACAGCCTACAAGGCCAGGTTCGTTCCAGGGGGCTCATTTTGGCTGCATCCCTAACAAAGACCCAGAAGTGAGCGATGATGGCTGGGAGCAGAACCTCCCTGACATCTCTTCACGTAAACAGCACTCGAATGTCAACACAGTGCCCTCCTCCTGTAAAACAGCCAAAAATGGCCTTTGACACTAATTTCTGAATGTCAGACCTGGTCATGTGCAACTTAGCACTCGCCGACTCTCTGTGTATGCCTATCAGCAGAGGTGTTCGGGGTGGGTGAGGACTTTGGCAGTGAGCGGTCTGGCTCCTATTTGCACAGAGCCCCTTGAAGCATCTGCATTTATCTCAGGCAGCTTTTCTGGTCCGCTAAGCAGCATGGATAGGCAGAGGGAAGGAGAAAAGGGATAGAAGAAAAGCAGGTCAAAGTAACTTTCTAACGTCATCCTTGCTCACTATCACCTGCTCAGTAGGGCCGTGTGATTCCAAAGAAATATCCGATCCAATGACCGTGACCTCTGACATTCCCATCTGGTACATTCCCACCTCTCTTTGCCCTTCGGAAAAACTACTGCCTCAGCTGGCAGTGCCCACAGCTGGCAGCTAAGTCCCTCACTCACGCCCGGTGTGTCCTAGTCTCACCCCTTCAGTTTGAGTCAAGTCACATTGACAACGTCTGCCGTGTGCGTAACGCTGTGCGAGGCGCTGGGTGGGATGAATGATGAGGAAGCAAGGAGGGTTCTTCAGTGTGAGGGGGCTGAAGATATACAAAAACCATCTGGAAGAAGAAGAATTATGAAGTCGGTACTAAATAGGAGAACAGACCCTGTCTTATGAGGTTCAGAGGAAATAACCATTCATTCTGGTCAGAAACAATTTAACAAGGACCTGTAACTTGGAGGTATGTACTATTGTTTTGTTCGATTCATTTTCTCTAGCAGTGCTGTCCGGCAGAACTTTCCGTGATGATAGAAATGTGGCCATCGAATACTCGAAATGTGGCTAGTGTAACTGAGGAACGGAATCTTCCATTTTCTTTCATTTGAATAAATTTTAATTTAAATCGCCACATGTGGTTGTGGCTACCCTACTGGACAGTGCAGCTCTCTAGAACC
>NW_011896879.1:1846-3174 GCF_000151845.1 Pteropus vampyrus | reverse complement strand
AGGGCGTCGACAGGGCCAGTTCCTGCTGTGAGGGGGAGTCTGTTTCGGGCCTGTCCCCCAGCTTCCGGTTTGCTGGCCGTCTCTGGCGTCCCTGGGCCTGAGGAAGCATGGCTCCAGCCTCTGCCTTCATCTCCCCGTGGCATTCTCCCTGTGTGTGTGTCTCTTTTTGTAAGGAGCCAGTGGCACTGGAACAGGGCCCACCCTGCCCCGCGTGACCTCGCCCCGACTTAACTATCTGCATCTGCGATGACCGTGTTTACCAATTACAGAAAGGTTGCAGTCTCGGTGGCTGAGGGTTAGCACTGCAGCATATGGATTTGGGGGAGCGCTGTGCAACCCCTTACACGTGCGCTATATGCGCATCGTAGAAATTCAGAACGTGGAGGCGAGTCAAACAGAAAGAAGTAACAGCGCTCAGGTTTCCACGCGCGCAGAGGCCACAGCTACGGCTGTCCTGGAGCTCGTCCTGAAAAGGACTCCTTGAAAAGAGGCCGGGCCGCTTCGCACCGGCGTTGGTCAGTCATCTCTGCCGTCCCGTGTCGTGATGTTTCTTCTCGCTCGACTGCTGGTCTGTGGTCACACTGCGTGCTCGCCCGACAGCTGGTCTGTGGTCACACTGCGTGCTCAGTAGCTTTGCTCAAACCAAAATCCAAGCCACGGCCCTTGGTTTTAACTGATCGTTATAGCTCTTAAGTCTCTAATTCATCGCTGTCCCTTTTATGACGCTGACAGATCGGGGGCCAGTGACCCTGGACGATACACCCCTGTTGCTTCTTTGGGACGTTTAGCCTGTCCCTCTGTCCCCCGTGCTGCCTGAGGCTCGCAGCAGCTCTCTGAGGGAGTCAGGGCTTATGAATCGGAAGCATCGCACTCACTTCTGAGCGCTTCACATCAGGAGACACGAGACGCCCATCTGGTTGACCTGCGCCTGGTCCGGGGATGACGCCTGGGGGGTTCCTGCTCTGGGTGGGACATCTTGGTAGGTGAAACAGGAACCTTCCCTTACTGGTGGCGGCTGGTACCAGGAGCGTGGCTGGGCCCACCAGCCCCTGCCCCGCCTCCCCCAATTGCTGCCCTTTGGGGCTCACGCCGATCCTGGGACTGCGGTCAGAGGTTCCCAGGACGCGGGGTGATGGGGGCGTCCCCGGACCCGCCTCTGCGATCCCCCAGCCCACGGGGCTGCGGGCGGGGGCCTGGCAGGCTGCCGCCTCCTCCGGGACCCCGGCTCTCCCGCTCCAGCGTCTGACCTTGGTTTTCTTTAGTGGAACAATTCACAATAAAACTTACAGATTTTGTGTCTATTTTGCTGAGTTTTTGACAAACGCACA
>NW_011896879.1:0-536 GCF_000151845.1 Pteropus vampyrus | reverse complement strand
TAAGGACTCACAGCGCTGGGGTGGGAGGGACGTCGAGTCTGTGGGCCGACCTCCCGCCCGCGTGGGAGCCCCCTGCTCTGTCTGGTGGTCAGCGACCCTTCCTGACCCTCTGACCCCACGTGGGGGTGGGGGGCAGCCAGTCAGCTGCGAGGCGGATTTAAACCCCACATGGGCTCTGGGTGTCCCCCAGATGTCCGGTTCTGGGGGGCTAGTTCTCTGGGGCGCGTGTGGAGGAGGCTGGGGCACCGGGCCGTCTGGGCGTCGCTGCTCCCCGCCGGGTGCCCCGGGCCCCACGCCCTCCGTCGCACGCTGTCTCCCAGTCGCCCTGGTGCGGGCCACACGTCCTGGTTCCTTCGCGATCTTGATGGCGCTTGTGGTTCTTCCCCGCCTGTGCTGGGGCGAAGGCGCAGTGAGCAGCGGGGAACACAGCTCAGCCCGAGCGGACACAGCTCAGCCCGAGCGGACACCCGCCGGGGAGCACGCAAGGCCTGGACCCCAGCTGCAAAGGAGCCTCGGAAGATGGCGCGTGGCCGTGG
>NW_011896878.1:4105-4485 GCF_000151845.1 Pteropus vampyrus | reverse complement strand
TTGTTCCCTGGTTGGGTTTGTCTAAGTACATTAGTCTTGGTTGAGAAGAATAAGACTAAGGATAAGAAGAAGTCTGGTGGAGAGATTTAGAGCAAAAACTCTGGAATCGGCCTGGGTTTGAATCCTGGCTCTGGCCCTGCTTGTCAACTAACCTTGGGCAAGTTACTTAACCCGTCTGCATCTCTCCTAGCTCATCTAAAAAAGATGGAGGGCGGGGGTGAGGGTGGATATTATATGATGTCTAACTCATAGGGTTTGTATTAGGCACATATCAATTTATATCTAAAAGGCACTCTGAGCAGTTCCTGGCACGGAGACAGTATTATATAACACTTATTAAATAAAACCGGTGTAATTAAGTTATGCACATTGATGACTCA
>NW_011896878.1:0-2255 GCF_000151845.1 Pteropus vampyrus | reverse complement strand
CTGGGTTTCAGGGAAACCCAACAGAGAGGGAGGGCGACTTGCTGACACTTGCACCCTGAGCTTTGGCCGAGTCCTGCGGAAACAGCAAGCAAGCATCGCCGTCTGCACGCTGCAGAGTCCTTCTCTCTGCTCCCTGTACAGCTCGGTTCAGGATGAGGTCCCAGAGCCGGTGCGGCCAGCCCGCGCCGGCTCACCCTAGACCTGGCCCTCTCTCCCAAGCAAGGCTGGGCTCCCCACAGGGGTTCGGGGATCCAGAGGTCCACATAGTGCAGGCTGCATCCAGAGCTCTCTTTTCTAACAGCTGATATGCGGGGGTTTATGGATTCCAGCCACCCCGGGACGACGTTTGGATGCAGAGGCTCCAGTTTGAATCACTGCAGCGCCATCTGCTGGCCAACTCCTCTTAGTACCGAAGATCCCCTGGACCCTCCTGGCTCCTGCTGAGCTGGGATGTCCTGCAGGCAGAAGCACTGGCCCTGAGGCTATGCACTCCCCAGGACCGCTGCTGAGGAAGCGCCACCGTCTCCCCCATGCATGCCGCTTCTCCTCTGCTGCAAGTCTGGAAGCATGCGACTGCAAATGTCCTGTCCCTCTCTGAGCCTCAGAGTCCTCCTTTATAAAGCAAAGAGGTGAACAGGGCGATTTCCAAGGCTTTCTGTGAAGTGTGATTTTGAGCTCAATGTGAAAAGCACTTTTGCTGAAGATGGGCAGAGTCTAGACAGAAGTACAGGGGTCGGCTCTGAACTCAACCTTGAATCTACTGCCTATAAGGCATACCAATCAGGGTGGCACAGGGTGCTGTGGAATTTGTGCCCAGGAGCTCCTCTACTCACATCGAAGTGCCCAGAAGAAGCAGGACACTGCCTCGAACATCAAGGAAAGAGAGTGGCAGTGAGTGGAAACCCCACAGTTAACCCCTGAAGTCAACCCCCTGCTTGCCCTGGTGTTTACAGGGTGAGGAAGCACCTTCCCACATCTGCAGGAGTGTCTGCCCGAGGGCCTATAATTACTGCCTATTATTTTTTAAAAAGTACATGAGAGAGAGGCTATGGATTATAAATTCACGGTAGATTATGTTTTAATGTTCCCCAAACAGAATAATAATTGCTAAAACTGCTTTGGGTATCAAGCTTCATTGCACTGAACTGCACTCCAAGAATTATTATTTCTAAAAATCACTCATGGTACTAGGATGGCACAATGTCACAGAATGAGGCAGTCTCCGTTGGAGCCACCATGCCCCCGTGTGCTAATGTCCGGGGCGGAATATGAGTGCCAATGCCATCAATGAAGGTGCAGTTTGTAAGTGCTTCATTAATATTTATTAAATGATTATTAGATGCTCTTACAATCTTTAATAAGAGATTATAAAGCATGTCATTAAAATGCATTAGAAGCATCTTCTTAGCAAGCTCCACCACAGCCCCCCATTAGGAGACGCCTGGTTTTTTATGGTCCTCTTCCTGAAGGCTTTTCCAAGATGATCATGAAGACAGAGAAACTTCATCAGCTTGGATGGGGGCGGATATCCCCCCATGGGTATGAGGGGCGGCAAGTCCTCCTGGTTGTCATCTTTCTTTCCAAATTCTATGGCTTCCATCTAGCGGGAAGCATGGGCAGGGATAATGAATGTCATCTACAGCTGATTGAAAATGGCAGCATGTGACACTGTGTGGAAGAAGACGCTGAGGTTCTGTTTGCGCCAAGTGGAAGGGAAAATAGTGATCAATAAGTGATGCCTGTTTTGTGCACTAGATATGCGAGTGTCCTTGTAGAGCAGGTAATACCCATTTCTGATCCAGGAGAAAGGAGAGACCCTAATCAGAAGGGTGCCCTTTTGGTTGTCTGAATCTGCATTTACAGGGGGTGGGAAAAATATCTTCCCAAAAGTATTATGGAAAATGAACAGAGAATGGATTTTGGTTCTTTTAGCATCAAGAGGTCTTCATTCTCTGGCCAAGGGATCTCTCACTCATTTCCTGAGCATCATTAGCCCCTTTCTTCTGCAGCTTCATAGTGCGTGTTTTCTGTTCTCCGAACCCGCAAAGATCCTTCCCACCTCAGCGCCTTTGCACGGGCTGGTCTCTAGTAGAATTCTCTTACGCCTGCTCTTTAAATGAGAATCTTATTTTTCATGTCTCAGATCAAATGTCACTTCCTGCAAGAGCATCGTACTGTCCATCTTGCCTCTGTCCTGTATGTATTTATTGAGTGGCAAAGAGTGAGGAGTCGAGACAGAGGGTGGGGTTCCAGCC
>NW_011896877.1:875-2418 GCF_000151845.1 Pteropus vampyrus | reverse complement strand
GTTTTCAATGGTTTGCTGAGTGAAAAGCTGGGGCAACGGATTTGGATTTGAAGAGAAGGAAAAGCTCTGGAGTGGCTTCTGTAAGACGTGAAAGGAGCGTCTAGGTAAGCTCACGTAACAAACACCATCGCAGGTGAGGACTGAGGGCCGGATAGCCCGCCGTCCATCCCGAAATGCTCATGACTTGCGTTACGTGGTTTGCTCCCTTGGCCCTCCGTAAATCACACTATTCTGATTACTGCTTCGACCCAGAAGTCCAGGTGCATAAGCTCGAAACGCAGATGGCGCGGGCACCCAACTCCGGGTGGCGGAAGTTGTGAACGTGGCAGGAAAGCAGCCGGATCATCGTACCCAAACTTCACGGCGGGGAAAATGAGGTCGGAGTTGGGATGTTGTGCTTGGCAAATAGGAAACACCTGTGTTTGCGAAGTAGAAAAATCTTGGCGTAAGAAAGTTGGAAGGAGGAGTGATGATGCGAAGAAACCGAATATTCCAGAATCCGTTTTTAGTTAGGGCAATGCCTAGTGAGGTTTTTTTTGTTTTTGTTTTTGTTTTTGTTTATTTTGTCCTTTGAGTTAAACAGGTCTCAGATATCTGAAGTCGCAACGTTACAAGTCTTTTCTTCAAAAATGGCAAATAACTGCGCTATGGTGAGAAATTTGGGTCTGAAACATAAGATGGTCTTTTTTTCCGTCCCCAGGGACCGGGATCCCCAAGCTATTCCTGCTGGATGCCGTGAAGTCACCGAGACGGATTATTTGAATGGCCGCACATGCACTTACAGGTGTGTTTCTGTATCATGTGATCCTTTCTTCGTGCCATGCTAAGCGGGGATGACGTCATCGCACATCCAGACCCCGTTTGCAAACTCGCCTTGTGGACTTAGCCAGATTGCAATTTATACACTAAGAGTTCTATCTTAAATACATCCTACAAAATCTGCACCACTGATGTCTAAATTAAGCAGGCGCGCTATTGTCCTGCCCTGCAGTTTGCACCCTCGTCTAATGAGAGGGCCGACGCAGGTGCGTTCGGGTGCCGGTGGCCGCCACGCACGCTGCGCCTGGCGAGGGACCTGGGACTCAGAGTTCACTGACGCGCAGACCCCGGGGGACCACAGGCTCTCAGGTGCTGGCACTGAGACCCTCCCTGGCGCCGGGATCTGTGCTGCTCGTCATTCCCGCCATCAGTCCCGGGGGCCGAGATGGCACAGGTTTGGCCCTCGGGGTTTGCTATATTCGTGTGACATCATTCCGACCCTTTCCCTTTGATTGTCCCCTTGATGCTGCTGTTTATGGTTTGCGGGGCAGAAGGACTGAGAGAGAGAGAGAGAGACAGAGAGACAGAGAGACACAGAGACACAGAGACACAGAGACACAGAGAGAGAGACAGAGAGAGACAGAGAGACAGAGAGACAGAGAGACAGAGAGACAGAGACAGAGAGACAGAGAGAGAGACAGAGAGACAGAGAGAGAGAACGTTGCTTTCACTGGGCGATCCCGGCTGAGGATGCAAGAACTGTAAGGAAAAACAGTCTTTCTGA
>NW_011896877.1:0-825 GCF_000151845.1 Pteropus vampyrus | reverse complement strand
AGAACGTTGCTTTCACTGGGCGATCCCGGCTGAGGATGCAAGAACTGTAAGGAAAAACAGTCTTTCTGACTTCCTCAGCTTAGAAACTGGACAAGTTTTAATCAGAATTTTTTTTAAATGTGTTATCATTTGTTAAGCAAATATGAAACCTATTCTGAGCACAACCTTTTTTCTTGGGCCTCCGGGCTAAAGGCTGACTCTGCATCCAAGAGTTTTTCTTATCCATAGACTTTGGATTTGCCCCGTGGACTTGCTGACGTTCTAAGAACTGGGAGTTAATGCATACATAAACGTGCCCGGATAACTACCTTGACCTTCTGTAGAAATACAGGCCTATTGCAAGGGAGAAACGGACAGAATTTTCTCTTAGAAAACTGAAAATGCTATCTCTTTATTAAATTCAGTTTGCCCATGAGTTTATTGGACATTTTTATCATTTCCTTATGAATTGCCTCCTTTTTTTTTTTTACTAATTTATAAATATTCTTTTAAAATAGTATCTGTTTCCATTTGGCCATCATTTTATTTCTCTTTTCTTCCTCACTCTCCAATTCCTATTAAAATTATTATTAATGTTTTCCGGTATGTTTTTTTCCATTTCAAAATACCATGACACGTTTAGTAAGATTTTAAATAAAATAATTTTTTAAAGTTTGCAGGCTTCTTTCACTCAGAAATTTCAAATTAACTTTGCGAACCATTGAGATCAAAGGCAGTGAATACTCAGAACGGATCAAAGACCTAAACTTGAGGGCTAAAACTGTAAAACTCCTAGACGAAAACATGAGAGAGAAAGTTCCTGGCATGGGATCTGGCCATGATTTT
>NW_011896876.1:4769-5361 GCF_000151845.1 Pteropus vampyrus | reverse complement strand
GTGTTTGGGTCTGTTTCTTCCTTTAATTCTGTCAGCAATTGCTTTACATATTGCAGAGCTCCCTGATTGGGAGCATAGATAATAATAAGTGTTATATCTTCTTAGTGTATGATTCCCTTTACCATTATGAAGTGTCCCTCAGTATCTGTCTTTAATTTTTTTATTTTGAAGTCTATTTCATCTGATATTAATATTGCTACTCCTGCTTTTCTCTGAATGCCATTTGCTTGAAATATCATTTTCCATCCTTTCACTTTGAGTGTATATTTGTCTTTGGGTCTGAGATATATCTCCTGAAGGCAGCATATGGTTGGGTTTTGTTTTTTGATCCATTCTGCAACTCTGTGCCTTTTTTTTGGTGAGTTTAATCCATTTACATTTAGGGTGATCATTGAAATATGAGGTCTTTTTATAGCAATTTTATTTTTTGCGTTCTGGTAGCTTGGTGTTTCTATAGCTTCCTTGTCCTTGTGCTTCTGTTTTCTTTATTTTGGTTGGCTTTTGTGGGTTTTCTCTCTGGTCTTTCTTGTTTTATGTTATATACAATGGTTCTGAATTGTTAGCATGTGGTTACCATTATGAATATGTAAAG
>NW_011896876.1:0-1494 GCF_000151845.1 Pteropus vampyrus | reverse complement strand
GCTTATTGTTGTTTCAAGGGGACAGATCTGGGGACGTCTCTCACTCCATCATGTTTCCCGGCCTTGAATTATATTTTTTTAAAGTACTGTTAAAGTTTATTTAATGAAGATCTGAGTGGTAAACTCTTGAAAATCACATGTTTAAAAATATATTCTTGGTCTAATCTCATAAAAATATTTAGCTGGGTATACAATTTTATGTGCTATTTTCTATCCCTAAGTCCACTGAAGATATTGTTCCTTTCTTTTGTGTCATCTAATGCTACTGGTAAAGAATCTGAAGTCACAATAAGTCTACTGCCATTACTCTCAGGTAATTTGTATTTTCTCTCTGGTACCTATTAAAATTCTATTTCTAAAATTTCTAGCAAGTCTTTAAAAATACCTGTTCATTTTATTTTTGTAGATATTTGTTTAATATTTTCTTACTCAATTTTAAGTGGAAAATTCATTTTCATTTTGAGCATACTAGGCATACTTATTTTTAAGTCTTTGTCAGATTTTTCCATATAATAAAGCTCATTGGAAGTAAATCTATATATGAAATATTAATTTTGTTGGCTACCATTCTTACAAGGTTTATTCTTTCCTTAAAAAGTTTTGATTTGCAGGTTTGATTTTGAGGTGAGGTATTCTATTCATTTTTCTCTCTGTGTCCATCTTTTTTCAAGTCTTCCTCTCTAACAGGTTTATCACCCAGCTGCCTGGGTAACCAGTTCAAAACTAGTCTGGTGACTAAGTTGTCACTGTCTTCCCAAACTCCCTAACTTTATGCATTCTTATAAAGCACCACAACCGAAATGTTTTTATTTCTTTTTTCTTCGTAGAAAATAAAAAACAGTCTGATGTTGCCAGCTTTCAGGCCAGGTGCTAGCTAGGCTTGGTTTTCAATCACCACATTGTTTTTTTCTGTTTACTTTCTAGTCCATGGAGGGTTTTTGTTTTGTTTTTATAGTCCAATTATGTCTTTGCTTTGCTTTTCAGATTTTTTCTAGATTTCTTATATATCAGAACCAAGAGAGTGTATCAAAACATACTTTGCCAACCTGCCCAGAATACTCCTATTCTGTCTTGAACCCACTTTGCATAGGCTTTAATCCTCCTAGGAAATTTCTCGACGGAGTCTCCAGTAAAACATCCATCCTGCCGAATCAAGGGTCACTTCTCAGTTTTCATCTCAACAGTGGTTGACACAAGTGGTCATTTTCTCCTTGCTGATACATTTTCTTCTCTTGTTTTTTTAGGACAGTCTACTTGCCTTATTTCCCTTTAACTTAATAACCTCAATTTCCTTGGCTGGTTCTGTCTTTCTCTTGAACTTTAATTGTGGGAGTGTCACAGTGTTTCTCAGATATTTTTCCTTCTCTTTCTATAATTATCTCCTATGTGATCTTATTCAATACCATGGATATGAATGTGTATATATATATATATATACACACACACACACACACACACACACACACACTGTATAACATGCAACCATAATATACA
>NW_011896875.1:4225-6301 GCF_000151845.1 Pteropus vampyrus | reverse complement strand
AGCAAAACAAAGCAGAACAAAAAAAACAATAAACTAACTTCGGAGAAGAGATTAAAGGCCAGCAAGGACTTGCTGGGAAATTTCATCAGACTGAAAAAACACAGAGTGATCCTTTCGTGAATTAGGAGGGTTGTCTGGTCCCAAAGGCCCTGAGTGATTTCTATGTCTCAGTGAATGTTCCCGTCCCCATCGCAGGCACCTGTCACTCACCTATCTCCAGGCTTTGCTGTGATTCCAAAGGAGCACAACCCTGTCCCCATGTCCAGGGGCTTTTGTCTCCATAGGGGGTGGCTGTTGTTTGCGCTGAATGACAGGGTGACTATATAACTAATTGTCCGAACCCAGACGCTTACAAAAGTAAAACAGAGACCTATTCATGCCACCTGGGCCACGGACATAATCCGGGACCGTTCAAAGCAAACGGGGCCGGGGGTGGGGGTGACCTGGCAATCTGCACACAGCTTCTGATGAAACCTCCCCTCCCCTCTGAGCTGCATATGAATCTGACGTTGTATCTATTTGGGGATTTCTCACCCTTGGCACCATGACATTTTGGGCTTCTTTATTCTTCGTTGTGGGGACTGTCCGGGGCACTGTCGGATGTTCAACAGCACCCCTGGCCTCTGCCCACCAGATGCCAATAACAACGCCCCTCCGCAAGAGGTGACAAACAAAAATGCCCCCAAACATTGTCCAATGTCCCCTGGGGAACAAAATCACCCCAGCTGAGAATGACTGACCTAGTCTCATCCCCTCGTTGTTCCGAGAAAGGTCATGAGGCCCAAGGTGTGCTTAGGGATCAAAGCTTATCTGGAGAGTTTACAAGTCCTGTCATCTCAGGGAGTCACAGGACAGGGCAGGGAGCCCCACTGAGGTTGGGCGCAGTGGGACGCTCGAGGATACCCAGAGAGGAGAGAGAAAATAGGACGCTTTCCGGTGCTGTTCAGGGAACTGCTATGACATTTCCACTGGAGCTGGTGTTTGCACCTGGAGAGCCAGCTGGGGGCCTGGTCTGTTGGCCCAAAACGTGTTGCTCCTGCAGTGGGGGGCTCTGCCACTAGGTCACCCCCATCCCTCCAGGGCGTGCCAGGCATGTCAAGTGAATGAATGAATGAGTGAATGCCAGTTCAGTCTTCAACTTATTGAGTGACCCTGGGCAAATGGTCCCCCAGATCTTTAATTTGTTCATTTAAATAATAAAGGGAATAAAACCACACCACTGGCTTACAGTGGGCAGGATGCACCGCGACCCTCCTGCCCCTTCTATCAGAGGCTGTTTTGGGGTCCGGACGTGTCCATCTGGGCCCGGCCCCCATTGGCTATTGCAGGGTCTTCCTTAGGAAAGCGATGTCTGGAGGGAGATGGTCATTCCTTTAACACAATAGGGACCAAGCTCTCATTGGACAAAAAGTGGGTCAGAGTCAGCATGAGAGAAGCAACCGGACCTTATTGTCCTTAGAAGAAAATTAAGACTTGCTGTAGTGAAGGTTTTGCTTTAAGTAACTAAAAAATGAGTCAGGGGTCTGTTTCTTTCACTAGTGGGGAAATTTATCTGGATTAAGAGCCAGGGTAGCCTCTCCCACATGGGTTGGGCCATAGCCCACCCCTTTCTCTGCTTTGAAGCCGGTGGAAGTCTGAGCAGAAAAAGGCCTCAGTTGACATCCAGCCCAGTGGTCTTCAACCAGGGGTGACTTTGCACCCCAGGAGACATTTAGCAGTGTTAGGAGACATTTTTGGTTGTCACAAATCGGGGTGGGGGTGATACTATCATCTAGTGGGTGGAAGCGAGAGACGCAGCTCGACATCCTACAATGAACGCACCGGGCAGCCCCACCTCCCCCAACCGAAAGTGAGTGGTGCTGGGTGGAGAAACCCTGACCAGCCCGAGGCACTCGGGTCTGTCCTACATTCCAGGGAATTTGGGGCTGCCTTCTCTCTCCCCCGGGGAAGGTTGGTGGTCTCTGCCCTCCCCCAACCGCATGAGGATAAAGGAATGAGTTAGAGGTTGTACCTCTGGCCTTTGAGGTGCCCTGATCTACCAGTTGAAACACTGCTTAACCCCACGATGGAGACCAG
>NW_011896875.1:0-565 GCF_000151845.1 Pteropus vampyrus | reverse complement strand
CATCTTCCTGTACCCTTAAGTCGAAACTTGATTTTTAATAGCTATCTAATATTTCAGCCTATGGATATGACATCCTTGTCCTAATTGATAACTGAATAGTAGATATTCAGGGTGTTTCCTATTCCTCTCCATTGTACATAAGGCTGCGATGAATACTGATAATTAAATTCATAGAAGAGGGATTACTGGGTCAAGGTGTACTAACAATTTCAATGCTTTTGATTCATAATGCCAGACTGCCCCACAGATATTGTTCCTTTTCTCAAGCTTTAGTCACTGCTTGGGGCAGGGGGTCCGACCCACCCCAGTATGGGAGACGGAGAATCTCTTAAGCAGATCTGGGGCTGGAGGACACATCTGGCCCCCACCCCTGCTAGTGGCTCCTCAGTAGCACACGTCGCTTCCTTCCCATATGCTGCCCGCTTAGAAAACCACCCTCACCCTTACTCCTAGCATTCGAGGCTCTTGTTGTTAACTTCAAAGCTAGGAAATGGCTATTTAAGATGCTATTTTCTGTCATCTCAGGAGCCAGGTAATTGGGGAGGTGGCTGGAGCCTGGTCCTGC
>NW_011896874.1:6111-9424 GCF_000151845.1 Pteropus vampyrus | reverse complement strand
CCCCCGACGCCCAAAGCCGAATGGATGGACGTCCGGGAGAAGGCACGACGGCGGACGTGAGCGGGCAGCTCGACACTTCGCTTTGACCCCACGTCAGTGGCTGGACGTGACGCTGACCGAGTGTGGCGGGCGGGGACGGAAAGACGGATGGATGCTTTCCTCGGAGCAGGGGCGCGGGCAGGGGGGCAGGGAGGGCTCCGGGGCAGGAGCACCTCCGAAAGGACAGACAGCAGGGTGCGGGGGCGGTGTCCAGGGAGCTGAGGCTTTTCAGGGGTCCTGAGACGGCAGGGCTGGGTGCTAGTGGCGCATGTTACCCGGCCGCATGTTAGATTCACTCGGGAGGCTCAGATAGATGGATGGATGGATGGATGGATGGACAGATAGATAGATGATTGGTACATGGGTGACAGACAGACAGACAGAACAATTGAATGAGAACAGCCGAGTGAGTCCAGCTCTGCGGGATTTCTCGGGGATTCCCCCGGGGCCTGCCTGTCTCTACCCCATTGGCCAGTGCCCTGTCCTCAGGAGAAATGGCTGCAAATGGGAGCAGGCCAGTTGCTGACTGCTGAGCTGGAGCTAAAAATGTCCGGCATCCATCTGCCTCAGCCTTCCCCTCCGCAGGCTGACGAGTGCCACCCCCTGTACCCCGAGTCCTGGAGCCCAGGGGCCCGCAGCAGAGGCAGCGAGCGGGCGGGGAGCCCTGCACCTGTGAACACGCAGACCCTCCGTGCACTAGGCCCGCCGCCCGCATGTTTGAGTCAGGCGGTCTGGGGCGAGTCTGCGTTCCCGACGAGTTCCCAGGGAACACGCTGCTGGCCGCTGGCCTGGGGACCTCGCCCTAACAAGAACGGCCTTACCCTTTCCTCGTGGTGTCCATTTTCCCACGGCAGACCCCTTTCGTGACCTTCTCCTGACCTCCGGCCTGCTCTCTTCGGTGAAAAGCCCTCTCTGAGGAGCGTGTTTTCCACCGGCCGCGCAGCCCGAGCATAAAGGACGGATCGCTCTGCAGCCGGGCTGGCTCGGCCGGCGGGGGCGTCCTCCAGCGCCGCGCCCGCTCAGCTCTCCCGCTGTGTGGGCGATTCGCGGTCAGCGCCCGTGACCCTTGGTCACATACCATGACTCCCTTCTCCCCCGTACACGTGACCCAAGGGGGACACAGACGTACGACTCCTCGACGTTTATCTGCAACGAGAAGAATGTCTTCCTCTTCCTCCTAAGGGACTTATGTTATTCCCACCCCTGATGAAAACTCTGAGACGCACACTATTTCCAGGGACGGGGGCATAGAGAGGGGGGACGGATCTGAAGCGAACTGAGGCAGGCCGCGTCCAGTCCCCTCGCCGACGCCCGCATTTCCGTCTCGCCTTCTCTGCCTGCACGGACGGCTCCGTCCCCTCCGAAGCAAGCCTCTCGCTCTATTTCCAGGGGCCGGTCCGATCCCCCCAGGCTCGGCGGCCCCACGCCGGCCGTGCTCCGAGAGAAACCTGACGGGCTCTTGGTGACGCGTTTCTCAGACCGTGTCCCTCTGCTGCCCCTCAGGGCTGCCGTCCCCTCGGGGGCCGTCCCCGTCCGTCCCGGGTGGCAAAGTTTGTGCTCAGGGAGTCGTGACACTTCGGGGGAGGTTGCTGTCTGCCCGACATTCTTACACTGGGGGTGCCGTGCTGTCGGTGGGGCGGTGGTCCCTGGGGAGACCCCGGGTACCTCCTGTGTGCTGGCCTCGCGGGAAGACCCGAGAAGGCAGCTCGGCTGGTCCTCGCCTGCACGCGGTGTGCACTTAGGGTGTCGGGGGCGACCCCTGGCTCCTGGGCCTCGCAGAAAGTGAACGAAGCCGCAGCTCGGAGGAAGCAGATGAGAACAGGGCATCGAGGCGGGTTTTTCAAGTCCCCAAGTGTCGCGTAGGATTATAGTCTCTCCAACGGGCAAAAGCTCACGGCGGTGGGCTCAGGTCAACAAAGCACCCTGAGCCAAGGACCCAGAGCCGGAGAGGACCCAGTGCCAGGTAATGGGGAACCCTCGTGCCTCAGTCTCCCCTGAGTCAGAATCTCCCTCCACTGTTCGTAGCGTAGTGGGCGACATCCAGCCATCAGCTCCGTGTGGTCATGGTTCAGCCCAGTTAGCTGACTCAGCTGCTGCAGAGATTGCCGGCTCTTGTTTTCATCAATGCAGCTGTTATTTTGTCAAATTCGAATCTGCTATATTAACACCGAAAGCACCCGTATGTGTAACAGGAGAGTCAGAAATTCAAACCCCACAAGGGCCGGGAAGTCACCCGGAAGGAGGGACCAGCCACACAGCAGGGGCACTGGGCAGTGGCGGGGCGGGCGGGGGCGGGGGGTGTGGTGTTGGCCACAGCAGCCACTCGCCCTGGCTCTTGCCGATAGTCGCAGAGGTGGGAGTGTTGGCGAGGTACTGCCAGATCCGCTGACTTTTCAAGAAAAGTGGAAAGTTGAAATTCATAGGCAAAAGCTCCTGGCTTTTAAATATTGGCAACTAATTCAAAAATGTTTGAAAGCTTCAGCAGCTAAACCCCACGAAGGGCAACGACCGAGCTGGCCGTCGAGTCCGTAGCCTCTTGCTCACCGTTTCGAGGTCTCTGGCCCTTCGAGCAAGGTCCCCTCTGGCAGGGCAGAGAGCATGTCCGCCTTCACAGGCGGTAAACAGAGCTCACAGCAGCGATGACTTTGCCGAGGCCTCGTGGCTAGAGACACAGAGGCCGGTGCCGCCCACGACGCTCTGCTTCTGCCCCGCACGTGCCTGCTTTCCCTAACTGCCGGCCCACGTGAGGACCCCGCGGTGGACGCTCAGGACGGACGAGCAGGCAGCTCCCCGATGCTCTGCCATCTTCCACCTATGCCTCCCCAGACCACCTGGTCCGGCCAGCAGAGGAAGGAGAAGGATCGAGTCACTTGTGGGGACATTTCATGGGTAGGCCTAAAAGTGGCGTGTGTCACGCCTGCTTACGCTCAGCTGGCAGGAACCTGGTAACCTGGCAGCAACCCCTTCCCCCCACAACCCCCCGTAAGAGGAGGTAACGCACGTGGTCGTAGCTGTGCATTTAGACCGAGGGGCAGGCCCATGTGGAGCTCTCTCTGCTGCCACACACGTAAATGAAAATGATTTATGGTCCCCAATACCCTCCTGGTTTGGGTTGGAAATATATCTTTTGCACTGAGGCTTCAAATTTTTGAAGTGTTATTAAAATTAAAAGTGGACCATGGACCGACAAATCTTCTACCTGATAAAAGAGCCAGCCGCTGTTCCAGCACAGGTGGCTCTCAGCAGTATTCTGGAAAGGGGTTCAGTTAGCCCT
>NW_011896874.1:0-2411 GCF_000151845.1 Pteropus vampyrus | reverse complement strand
ACGGGGCACAAGGCCGTTTCCGCCCCTCCCCCACACTCCTCTCTGCTCGCGCCCTCTGAATCAGAACCAGCTTGAGAGGACGCCTTGAACTTGTCGGCTGGAAGGTTCCATCCGAGCGTTTTCCCGAAGCCGTGTCCACCTTCCCCTCCCTGTGAATCCAGCACTGGTTTTTAACGTGTGGCCAGCGTCCCCAGGGACCTTGTCAGACACGCAGTGCATCAGAAACTCTGAGGGGAAGCTCGACGCACCATCAAGGGAACCACTGTTCTAGAGAGTCCCCGGCTCTTACGGCACATGGCTCTGCCGTCTCTGCCGGGAACCCCGGGCCTTTAAACACCAGCCAATGGGGTCACAGTTTCTCGGTTTTCCTGCGTGACCCATCAGCCGGTGAGGTTTGGGGCATTTGAATGGCTCTGCCAGGTACAGAGTTCCTTACTGAACGCGATCTAAATCTACAAACACAGGCGAATCTGGAAGCATAAATTGTCCTGCTTTATCCCTGGGATGGCACGCGAGCCTCCATTCCTTATGCAGTAAGAAAAAGCTCCATTAGTTGTATGTAGGCGCCTTGTGGTGAGCCGACATAGATAACTGCACTCCTTCCTGAAAAAATGTGTCAAAAGAGAATAATGCGGTCTTTGCTTATGAATAAAATGATGATGTGATTTGCAAATGCCATGATTTCAGGGCATGAGTAGTATTGTCATTATTCATAACCTACAAACCAAGCTGGAACCTAGGAGACGGCCATGGAGGCGAACAGGGTGAAAGTCAGTATCTAAACATGCCCGACACGTCGGTATTTCCTTCTGAATTATTTAGACTCGGCCCCCCACACACGCCGATTGTTTCGTGCCGGCATCAATTACTCGCTGAATCGCCTCCATGTGTAGCGCACGGGCTACAGAAATATGGCAGAGGTTCGTCTTGAATCAGTTGTGCCCTAAATAAGCAGAGCACACTTAAGACCAAAGCAAAGAAGAATAAAACTGTCTTCTGGAGACACGGGGAGAATTCGACGAGATGCACATGCACTAGGCCTCAGCCTGCTCTTGACATCTACTGGGATTGCCACACGGCGATAGGACCAGACTGCATCCTCCCTGAAGCTGGCTGGCATGGCAGGTGGCCAAGTCCCCGGGGAGTGTGACCTCTGAGAAAATGCTCAGTGATGGACAGGCTTTTCCAGTCACTTAAAACATGATTTCTGAATACGGAGCACCCACAGGTTATTTTTCCTGGTTCCCCTGATTTACTCCAGGTCTTCCCTTCCAAAACGATGGAATGAAAAGTAAATTCTGCGGAACCGGAGAAGAAGGACACCTTTCCTCCTCCCCCTCGTGTCGGCGGGGGCGGAGAAGCTCTGACCCTTAGCCCTGAGGACAGAAAGGCAGACAGGTCAGCTCTGCTGCAAACTATGATGTACAAAGGGGAAGGCAACAGCAGAGGCCACTCTGTCCCTCAGGAGTGGCAGGTCCTTCCAAGCCCGTTCAGGAGGAGGCAAGAAAATAGAATGCGACCTGTAATGACATCTTTCCCAAAACGAAAGCAAGCCGATAGACGTAGATATTGTAGCAGGCAGGACGGTCTCCAGAACCCCACCCCAGGGTGCGCGCCTGCACGGCCCTGTCCCTCTGAGTGCGGGGGGACTCGCGGACGCGTGGGGCATCACTCTGTGATGAGATTACTAGTCCCTGCCTTCGCTGAACAACAGATCATTCCGGTGGCCCTGACCTAATCTGAGAGACCTGGAAAGAAGGTGAAGTCACAGCTACTCACTCCTTCTTGCTCCCAAAAGCGAACATCTCTGATCTGAACTGTGGCTACTGCCACAAAGGAAGACCAAGCGAGCTTGGAAGAGGATCCCGAGGCTTGATGAGACCTGGCCTCAGCCAACACCTTGATTTCAGCCTGCGGAGGGCCCGAGCCAAGGGAACAGACAACCCGAGCCCGCTGCCTGGCCACCAAAACTACGAAGTGATAAATCTGTGTTGTTTTGAGCTTCTAAACGTGTGGTGATTTGTTATTCCACAATAGAAAACGAATACAGATGCATAAAATTATTCCGAAGAATGTTGTTTCGTGTTTACTTAATTGGAGCACAATTTTTTAAAATCTAAAAGTTAACGTGAACCTAACGTGGGCCAGAACGATCGCTGTAAATTCGCCACCTGGACATGAACAGGCCTACAGCGCCCCTTCCGCCAGCACCCACGGCCGGCGGGAGCCCACGGACCTTCACCAGCGTCTCGTTTCCCATTCCGCCCCTTGCAGCGACGCCTTCACGCCCAGGTCCCGGTAACGCGAGTTTGGGACCGCGACGGGCCGGCAGGATGACGACTTTTCCTGGCTCTGTCTTTCCTTACTAGAGGACCTTAGTTCCCCTGTGCGGTCCCCACCTCGTTAGTCCT
>NW_011896873.1:1402-3296 GCF_000151845.1 Pteropus vampyrus | reverse complement strand
AATGGGATGATACCAAGGGATTAATGGACAACATCATACGCCCTATCATTCAGAAAATACTGGCCTTCTAGAATGATTCAATGACCTAATAAAAACCCAGCTATGATACAAGCTGGCAGTTATCACCTTGCAATTTTAGGTGCTATTTTGTAAGATGTACTGTGTGGTCTGTACCTGTTATTGGCAGATTTGTAGAGAAAAAGTCCAAGACATCCCTAAAGCATCCCTATGTCCTTTTCTTCATAAGAGTCAATTATTCAAACTTTTCTTCACTTCTGTGAAATACCCCAGTGTATGTCTATCAATCCCCCTCCCCCCTTTTGTTTGCTTAAGCTTGTCAGTTTTAGTTTGCAACTAAAAGATTCTTAACGAATATACCCCATTATTAATTTAAAAAAAAAAAAACAGCAATGAGAAACTCTAATGATCATTTTCACTGAGGCAAATAAAAGAGTTTACAATTTTTCAAGAATGTGGTAGACACTGTAGTTGTATACCCAGTATCTATTCTCCTTTATTTCTGAAAGAAATTCTCATGTTCTTTAAGAAAGCAAAGTATCCAGCTGAAACTTTGCATTGCCCAGCCCCTTCTGCAGCTGGGGATGACTGAAGAGGGACATAGCTCTGGTGCTGTGATGTAAGTAGATGCTGCTTTCAGGACAGGCTTTGAAAGGGAACAGTAAACCTTTTTCATCTTTTTGCCCTTTGCATTTCCTTCTTTTTCTTGCATGGAATGCAAGGTGAGTTGAAGCTGGAGCCGCTCTCTTGTACCCATGGGTTAACAATGTAAAGAAAAGCCATCTGCCAAAGATGACCGAGAAGAATTAGAGAAAGTTGAGACACTGATGTCCTTGGGGAGCCCTTGGACCAATCGTGGACTGCCTACCCCTGAGCTTACTCCAGTGAGAGAAGGGTTAAATCTTCTTTGATTAAACCACACTATATGTTGGGTTCTGTTACAGCTAACTGAATGCAAGCTGGAACCAGCATCCACAGCCTCCCTTCTGTTTATTACGGTTTCGAGACAGAGCAAAAATCTTTTTATTTTCATATTGATGACAGAGCTATGCAGGTGATTTAAAGATATTGAAGTAAAATTTATGGCCATTTTTTTTTTTTAATCACAGGGATTCAAATAACAACTTTTGTTAGGATTACTATAATTTTAGCTGACAAAAGGAATACAGATGAGGAATTTAGGACAAAGTAAGTTTTGATGTGCCACTTTCAGGCACAATGTTTTCATCTTTAATTTATTTCTCCAAACATAGAAATTACCTTTTTTTTAAAGTGCTATATTTTCTGTCGCCACTAGATTCTACCATCACCAGGGAATGTGTTCCTCCCTCTGCTGGTGCTGATGGATTTGAGTTCTACCTTCAACTCTGCAGGACTATCTCCAGATTTCCTTGAAGAATATTCATGTTTGGCTCTACAAGCAGTTGCTAGTTCACTGTGAAGAGTTTTTGTCCAGGGCTGACTCCAAGCTCTTGCCCTCGGCTTCACTTGTTCTCTTTCTTACTAAATAATCTTTGAGACTTTGCACGTGACCATCTGGGATTTTTCATTTTAGTTGTACAGGGTCTTGTGTCAATATATCTACCACGTCAAAGCACAGGAATATAAAGTTCTAGAGTCCCAGGAGTTAACGCTGCAATTTCTAGGCCAAAATCTAGGCAGAAGTTTGAGGATCACAGCTTCCTAGAGCTGGAGGGGACCTCCAGGATCATGTCACTTAAACACTCATGTCAAAGATGCTAAGACAAAGGCTAAAAAGGTGAGAGGAACTAACCTACTCGATAACTAGCACCAGAGACAGGGGACAGAAACCTAATTTCAATAAAGTGCTCTTTCTAGGACTTTATACTTTCCTTTTCTATTCAGGTCTTTCCTC
>NW_011896873.1:0-382 GCF_000151845.1 Pteropus vampyrus | reverse complement strand
TCTTTCTTACTAAATAATCTTTGAGACTTTGCACGTGACCATCTGGGATTTTTCATTTTAGTTGTACAGGGTCTTGTGTCAATATATCTACTACGTCAAAGCACAGGAATATAAACTTCTAGAGCCCCAGGAGTTAACGCTGCAATTTCTAGGCCAAAATCTAGACAGAAGTTTGAGGATCACAGCTTCCTAGAGCTGGAGGGGACCTCCAGGATCATGTCATTTAAACACTCATGTCAAAGATGCTAAGACAAAGGCTAAAAAGGTGAGAGGAACTAACCTACTCAATAACTAGCACCAGAGACAGGGGACAGAAACCTAATTTCAATAAAGTGCTCTTTCTAGGACTTTATACTTTCCTTTTCTATTCAGGTCTTTCCTC
>NW_011896872.1:0-1247 GCF_000151845.1 Pteropus vampyrus | reverse complement strand
TAAATATTATATATAAAATACAAAGAAATATGTGAAAAACACAAAATCAGAAAGAAAGGACAAACTATTATAAAAATGAAAAAAGTATATATCAACAAAAGAGGAAACTAGAAAAGACAATAAACTTATGAAGAAATACTCAATCTCTTTTATAATTAAAGAAATGCAAAGTAAAACAACACTATGCCATTTGATTCCCAAAACATTGGAAAATCTAAAAGCCTAACAGAACCTCATGTTGAGGAGAATATGGAGAAAAACAGAGCACTCATACACTAGTGGTGAGCCTACGAACCAGTTCCACAAGTTAGAGAACAAAATAGCAATAGTAACGGTAGCATGCCTGATAATATAACAATTCCAATTCTTGATACGTAATCCAGATAAATTCTCTAGCATTTGTGGTCAAGAAGACTTGCACAAGAATGATCATTGCAACTATTTTTTTTTTTTGTAGCAGGAAAAAAAATTGGAAACAATTGAATGTTCATTAAGAACAAATTAGATAGATTGTAGTATAGTCATACAAAAGACTTTATACAACAATCAAAATAAATGAATTAGAGCTGCATTTTTGAGCATAAATAAAGCTCAAAAACATTAAATTGAGCAGCAAAAAAAGGCCAGTTGAAGATTATCAATATAAAGATTATCAGTATAAAGATTGAGAATATGCAAAACAAAACTATTTAATCCTTGATGTAGTACATATGTAATGATCCTAGTAATAATATAAAAATATACATAAAAATGAAAAAGACATTCAAAATAGTGCTAACATCTGGGGAGTGAGAGAGTGTTAAGGTACACAACAGGTTTTAACTATGCATGTGTGAGAGATTATAGATATAGATATAGAGAGAGATTAGATGATAGATAGATGATAATGATAGATGATAGATAATAGATGATGATGATGATAGATAGATAGATGACAGATAGATAGATAGATAGATAGATAATAGATGATGATGATGATAGATAGATGATTGATAGATAGATAGATAGATAGATAGATAGATAGATAGATAGATAGATAGATTTGTTAAAGTTTCATAATAAGTAGATGTCTGTTGCATTACTTATTCTCCACAATTTTTTTTCTGTATGTTTGAATTGTTTCAGAATAAAATAAGTAAAACAGGAGGCAGAGAAATAGCAAGAAGAATGACTAAAAGAACAGAGGGTGGAGAAACCGAACCTAGGTTAAGATTATCATGAAATAGAGAGAAGGCAAATATATGAGA
>NW_011896871.1:3282-4691 GCF_000151845.1 Pteropus vampyrus | reverse complement strand
TATCTGCCTCAAGGAGTTTAAGAGGTTTAAATAAGAACAAGTTTGTAAAATCATCAGAACAGTGCCTGGCACATAGTATAAAATAAGTAAACAAGTAAATAAAACACACAGTACATCTTCTACTGTTCTCTAACTTGCTTCTATATGAGTCTTATTGTCTCAACAAGACTTTAAGTTATTTAAGGCCAAGGACCACACTGGCACTATAGTTTTCTATCCACCTTCCCACCCACAGGGAACTTAGCCCAACAGTTGACACATGAGGCCATCAATAAGCAGTTGTGTTTGACCATAGCAATATCACATAGGAGAAAATACTCTGGGTGGCTTGAGTGCCTTTCTAACCAATGCCTCCAGATCAGTAGCTTTCAAAGTACTTGACCCCAACACTCAGTAACAATTTTTATGTTGCCAATCAATACACACGTGAGTATACCATATGGTTATACAGTATATGCTTAACTGAAATAAAAGTTTTGCAAAACAGTATTTAACCTTATTACATAAAATATGCTCTGATAGTTTATATTCTAGTTAAATGCAGTTCAGGTCATCTCAAACTTTCATGGGCATTCAGATCATGTGAGAATCATGCTAAAGTACAGACCAGATTCAGCAGGACTTGGATAGGGCCAGAGTGTCTGCATTTCTATCATGCTCCCAGTGATACTCTAGGTCCATGGGCCACACTTAGAGTAGTAAGAGTCTAGTCTAGTCTATAAAAAGAAATTAAGGATGCGAATGGCTCTCTAAATTTAGTTCACAACCCACTAAAGAAAGGATCACAATCTGCAATTTTTAAAACATGATCTAAAAAATTTCAAAAGTTTCTTTCATCTCTATAATTCCATTGTATCTTCCCAGCCATGGGATAGAAATCCTAGGCCTGCATGGGAGTTCGCAGAAAGAATGACTCAAGTATTACCTTTCACCTTGACTCTTAGGTTGAAATGCCTCCCTGGTTCCCAGCCCTTTCTTCACTATTCGAAGTCTATACCTTACAGCTCTATTAATAAATTGACTGAGCACTTGTCGAGAGCTGGGCATTGAACCAAGTACTTTATATCTACTCCATTTACTCCTATAATCACTCTATGCGGGTATCCCCATTTTACAGATGAGAGAAGGTAAGGAGCTAATAACTGGTGGGGTTGGGATTCCAGAGCCTATGTTCTCGTGATAGCCAGCGTCCAAGATGGCTCCAGTGATCTCTGCCTCCTGGTATTCACGCCCTCGTATAGGACAGACCTCGTTACCAGCAGAGTCTAAGGATATGACAGTATGCGGCTTCCAAGGCTCAGTTAGAAGACATCATGGCTTCTACCTTGCACTCTCTTGGACAACTTCCTCTGGAAAAAGCCAGATGGCCACGTCATGGGAATTCTCAAACAGCCTTATAAAGAAGTCTG
>NW_011896871.1:0-2222 GCF_000151845.1 Pteropus vampyrus | reverse complement strand
ACACCAAACACCAGATCTGCCAGCTCCTTGATTTTGGACTTCCCAGCTTCCAGAATATGGAAAATTGTTTAAGCCGTCAAGTTTAAAGTATTTTTATGAAAGTAGCCTGAACTGGCTAAGCCAGTCCCTAAATCCCTCCTCTCCAGTGCCCCTGTCCCCACGTGGCTTGTTTCTCACACCTATCTTCCCAAACATTCTTCAGCACTTCTAGATTCTGTCCCCGCATCTCCAGAAAACCTCCTGCTGGGGCACAGGCGTGCTCCCTTGCATCCACATATGTTGGGCATTTTGTAAGTCCCCAGTTGGGTGAACAGTAATAGCATTAGATGCTGCTGACCACTCCCCTCAGCCAGAGGGACATCACTGTGCTGGCTTCCCTCCCTGCCCTCTGTTCTCACCTCCTTCTCCGTCCCCTTTGTGGTGATTCCTTCCCATCTCCCTGGACTTTAAAGGCTGGAATTCCTTGAGATACAGTGCCCCAAACACCTCTTTGCTCATTCCGCAGGCACATTCTTTCGTCATCGTGGCTTACGTTACCATCCATGCCCCAAGGATTCCCAAATTTATATGCCTGCCCCAGTTCTATATTCCACTGGGGCATCTCAAAGACACCTCGAAATCAACAAGCCCCAAACGGAACTCATGTCTTCCCCGCATCCTGATCCTGTTCTGCTATTCAGAAGCCATGGAAAAGGAACAGGATGGGGAAATAGGAAATGTGAGACCCAAACAGCTTGGCCACAAACTAATCAACATAATTTCTCACTGCTTCGGTGTCCCCGAACTGACATTAAATGAGGAGGATAATACCTATTCTGATTCCTTCCCTGGATTGCTGTTATCAAAAATCTCTGGGAAAAAAGTTCTAAGTTTATAAATGTATGCTTCTATATTAAGAGTGTTTATAAAGCTATTAGCATAGAACAGAATGAATTAAACACCTTCGTATTCGGCATTTGACAGAATGCATTTAAAAATCCTTCTCATTTAGACCTTTCCAAAGTCTCTTCTTCTGCACGTTAATCCATCCTCAGAAAGAGCTGCGAGGCTGTTTCACAGAGTCGGTAACAGCTGAGATGATATGAGCCATAAGAGTTATTTTTACTATAATAATGACCAGGCCCTTCTTAGAGATGGGAAGGACAATTGCTACGTATGCATCAACACAAATGAATGAGTTATAGAGACCTATGTATAGGTGACTGAGCAGAGATGGCTACGACAGCTCCTCTAGTGCTTCTTTCCAATGTGACTTCATTTTTTTCTCCCACCAAGAGGCTAAGTCTCCTTCTCCCTCCTCCCTGGAACCCGGACTGCTTTTGTGAACTGCACTGTCCAACCAAATGGAGAAGCAACATCATGCAACACCGAGGCAAGGCTTTAAGAGGTCTTGCAACTTTGGCCTTTGCCCCTTGAAACGCCACGCTGAGACCGTCAGTAAGGAAGCAAGTCTCACCTACTGGAGGTAAAGAGGCCACAAGGAGAACTGAGATGCTCTGGCACCGGCCAGCACCAGTTCTTGGATGTGTGAATGAGGCTATCCCGGACCTTCCGGCCCAGCTGACCCTCCAGCAACCATACGAATGAATCCAGATGAAACCAGCAGAGGAAACACCGTGCAATCCCCAGAATCGGGAGGAATAATATTGTGCTGGCTGGAAAATTACTGCTTGGCTATCGCCCATGGGAACATAGGCTATCACCCAACGGAAGATAGGCTATCACCCATGGGAATATAACATTCTAACAATAAGCTTTCTGCTTCTGTAGCCTCGTTGCACACCTGACCTGTGGGTTGACAGGTAGTGAATAGGAGAAAAATAGACCTTTGTGTTTAAGACAGAATGAGGAATGGGATTTAGGGCTTAAAAACCCTGTACCTCTACATTTCGGGGCTGCTTAATTTGGGGTCTGCGTACCCCTGGCAGACCCAGCTGGCTGAATAAAGAGCATGTTTCCTCTAACTCACTGATTTCTGGTGGTCCATGTGTCTTTCCGGTCCTGGCAGCTACAACAATATATCATTGTTGTTTTTTAATTACTAAGTTTCGGTGATTTGTTCTACAGGAAGAGATAACATTCCCATCAATAGGCAATGGCAAAAAGATGTGAAACCCGCAAAAAGAGACACATCACATGGCTCAGAAAATACTGGACAAACAATGAATGAATACTGGAAGGTCCTGCAAATCAACTGCATGGGAGAAAGCCCCATGGAGCTA
>NW_011896870.1:3727-4783 GCF_000151845.1 Pteropus vampyrus | reverse complement strand
TCACCTATATTAATTCCTTCACTGGCTTCCTATTAAGTTAGAGTAAATGTCAGGCGCCTAAGCAGGCCTAGGGAACCACCATCTATTTTTTAAACATCTCCCACCATTCTCACCTTCAAACACCATTCTCCAGCTCCACTGGCCTTCTTTCTCTTTCCTGAACACACTGATTTAATTCTTCAGGACTCTTGCAACTGTGCCCTCTGGCTGAGCTTTATTTCCCCTAATTTTTGCATGGCTGACTCTATCCCATCAGTACAATATCATCTCCTCAAAAATAAATAAATAATCTTATACAAAGTGTCTTAAAGTAGCTCCATCCTGAAGTTTCTGCAGTGACAAAAATGTTCGATAACCTATATTGTTCTATATGTAATTATTGAGTACTTAAAATGTAGCTAGTGATAATGAAAACCTGAGTAATTTTATTTCATTTTCATCAATTACATAATCTAAATAAAAATAGCTACTGTGTCTAGTGGCTACCATATTGAGTAGTGCTGTTGTAGAATAGCACTTTATTCTATATTTTCAAAAAATGGAATTAAAATCATTTATGTTTTAATTTATTAATCTACTTTTAAGAAAATTATTTCTCTATAATATAAGCTTTATAGAGCAGGAAAATTTTTATCTGTTTGTTTATATATACTCAGTGCCTAGAAGAGGGCACAGCATATGGTAGTTATTCAATAAATATTTGCAGAAGAAATGGATAAATGAATAAATGGATGAATTCATCCCCTCTACTTTTGACTGAAATTAGACCTGTGTCATAATAATTCTGGTTAATACTACTAATAATAATAACCACCTCTCTAGTCTCCTTTCAAAAAATTGAAGAAATACTCCGTATGATGATTCACCCACAGGAAATCTTCCTTCTCTTGTTGAGAACCACTCCTTTGCCTTTCTTTTGGTACACTTTTTATACTACACTCATATTTTGATTGCTGTACTTGGTTTTGATATTGTACTTGGTTTCAGAGACCGTGACTTACTTTGTAACTTTAGCACAGAGTATTTTAACTATTTTTATGTATTTCCTAAATATAT
>NW_011896870.1:0-1482 GCF_000151845.1 Pteropus vampyrus | reverse complement strand
GTCTCAAATAAACCATAAAAATTCAAAAAAGAAAGAAAAGAATCAGAAAAAGCTCTGAGGCTTTGAGAACTGTAAGTAAAACTTGAGTTAGATGATCACAAATAATGTGTGATTAATTAAACAGAGAAACATGCTTAATGTATGCTTTCCTTCTGAAAACCAGAAATACGTGATTTTCAGGCCAGCTCATTGGAATCTTATCATTTCGAGGAAGAAAGGCTTCCAGGTTACCACTGATTAATTTCTATACCAACATTTCAATTGATATTTTGGTATTTGGAGGTACTGGATTGAGCCATGTTAATTTCCATTTTCGTAGATAAGATCTAGAGGTTGAATTTTCCAATTACTAGAAACTATGTTTTAATTTGAATTCAGTGATCAATTTAGAAACTAGTGGATAATTGTAGAATAAATCAATTATTCTATTATGAGTGATTCTATCTCAGGCTAAGAAGGGCCAAAAATTAATTAGAATTGTTGTTCATGAAAGAGGAAAACATTTAGGGATGCACTGACATGTGGACAGGTGACTGTTCATTCAGCATTGGCCACAATATCAGGACTGTTGAACAAAGACAACACCATGCCATTAATCCAGAAAGAAGGATGAGGGTTTTGAGGGGCTTTTCTGAAGCTTTTTTAAAGCATATCAAATCTTTATTGTGTATTATTTTTTACAAATGTTTTATTTGCCTTTTCATCTTATGGTGTGGTTTTTTCAATTTTATTTTATTATTTCAATTATACAATATATTGGTTAGACATTTATATAGTTTATGAAATGATCCCTCTGATTCGTCTTTCTCTCCACTGGCTCTCCACCTAGCCATTACATTACTACTGACTGCATACCCTATGCTGTGCTCCCTACCCAAGTGGCCATCAACTACTAATTTGTACTTTTCTGAAGCTTTTGATGCACAAATGCAGCATGCATTGAAATCTGTTGTCAGAACTCAAGACTTCGGTAAAAGAGCTGCTTGTATATACAGTGCAAAAGCTGCCACAGAGAGAACTCATGCCTGACCCTTTGTGCCTCCAAAGAAGAACAGCACTGCAGAGGTGGCATGGCCCTTACCTGGGCCAGTATACAAGCCAGACTCATACATTTTGGAGAACAAATATCAACTGTGCACTTCAGGAACTCTACCTGACTTCTACACACAGCTCCTTATACCTTTGAAATACTGATTCTTGAGACTAGCAGTCTAAAGCCCAAGAATATCTTTCAAAGTATTCTAAGACCCACCCCAATGTTAATTTAGATCACCAGGAGTACATGATTTGGACATTACCCTGGGAAATTTCTAGGTTCTGTAATTATAAGAACTAGGGCAAGTCGATCTCTCTGTGACTCTTTTTTCTCTTTGGTTAAATAGGGATTTTAATAGTACCTAACAAGGACTTTTCTGAAGTTTAAATGAGTTAATGTGTAAGATGTACTCCATAAATGCTAATAGAGTTGTTTTGTTACTATTA
>NW_011896869.1:0-3131 GCF_000151845.1 Pteropus vampyrus | reverse complement strand
CAATTGTAATTAATTATGCATAGTCATTTAACACCTCCCTCCCAGAGGGCAGGGATCTGTGCATCTGTACACTGTATCCCCTGTGCTTGCGCCAGTAGGCGTATAAGTATTTGTTGGATGAGTGAATGAATGACATTGTCCTCTTATTCCAGACACCAGAGAGCCACTGCAAGGACTAAAGCTTTGCTTTAGTATGAGGCTAAATCTGAGCCTCCTTCCAGATTCTCCAAGTACTCAGCTCCTAAGTGAACAGCACCTAGCAGAGTGGCCCCAGGGTGTTTGTGTGATCATCTGTGATCATCTCCCAGGGGGCCCGGAGCTCTGTGGGCTTGTCCACTCTGATCAATGCAGCATGGCCTTCAGAGAACTCTTCCTTAAACAAGCTCCATCTCCTACACAGATATCGGCTCTGTGCCATGTCTTCAGGTCCTCATGGTCTTGCCCCTGACCTCCTCCAAGGTCCCTTGTTCCTAAAGTCAAATCTGATGTCATCTCTTCTTTCTTCTTTCAGCACATTTCTCCCTGCCCTCAGAACCTTCCTCCTCACAATCAGACGCTTGCCCAGCCCCTTTCCATCTATGTGCCTCTTCTGTGCTCTCCCTTCCCTGCCTGGAATGCCCTTGGCTCTGTTCTCAGCCTCTAGAAGCCTTCGGGAACCTGCTCTTCCAGGCAGCCATCCTGATTGCTCTCAGTCCGGGAAAACCTGGTCCCAGCCATGGTCGGTGTCACTTTAGAGAATAATGTCTCTCCACTTTGGCCATCAGGACCTGAGAGAAATGACTGTTTTGGACACTTCTCCTTTTGGATTCCTGTGACCCAGAATTAGCCCACAATAGGCTGAATAAATGACTGTTAGTTTTATATGAGGAACTTGCACAGAAATCAAGGAATTCGATTTGCCTGCTGGATCAAGACATCCTATGCTGCAGAGCTACAAAGACTTTCGGAGGCTTTATATAAATTATGAAAAATATGAGACTAACTGTAGGAACTCCAATTTTAAGTTCAAGAAAACATGAATTCTAATAAGGAGAATGTGGGGTGCTATGGGCCAAATTGCATTCCATCACAATTCCTGTGTTGAAGCCCTAACTCCAAAGCGACTATATTTGGAGACAAGGTCATTAGTAGATAATTAAGGTTAAATGAGGTCATAAGGGTGGGGCCTGATCCAACAGGACTGGTGTCCTTGTAAGTAGGAGAGACTAGAGTTTTCCCTTCACCATGAGAGAAGGTGGCGTCCACAAGCCATGAAGATGGCCCTCACCGGAAACTGAATTGATAGCACATGGATCTTGTACCTCCCAGTCTCCAGAACTATGAGAGATAAATGTGTGTTGTTGAGGCTGCCCAATCTGTGATATTTTGTAATGGCAGGCTGAGTTTACTAATACATGAGGTGTCACTAACCCTCTTCTGAGATATATGGGAAGTCAGTTCCATTCTTCCTAACATGTGGGCAGTCTAAACATCTAGGGTCTTGAGGAGGACTGATAATAATAGCAAAAACAACAGGTATTCTTTACTGAGTGTTCAAAATGGACACAACACTCTGCTAAGGGCTTCCCTGCATTAGCTCATTTATTCCTTATACCAAGCCAATAAGCTTTGTTATCCCGCTTACAGATGAAGAAACAGGCTCAGACAGGTTAAGTAACTTGTACAAGGTCAATGCGCTGTGGCCAAGCTGGATCCACAAACAAGTTCGTCTGCATGGGACCAGCACTTACTGGCGAGCCCAGGAGGCCCACCACCCACTCACCATGCAGAGTACACCAAGTGGCCTCTCGCCCTGGCCCAGTTGCATTCTAGGACCCTCTTCCCTTCCTGGGGCCCTGACTCATGCTCTCTAATTCTTCCCCATCTGCCTAGAATACACTGACGAGACTGATTCTCTTAGCATATGGTCCCATCTCTGTGCTGCCTTGTCCCCATCATCTCCCAATGATAGCCATCGCTACCTAACTTCTCTCCTGTTTTCACTCCATGCCCCACCCCTGCAATCCAGCTCTAGGCTAATCTCTTAAAAACAAATCAAATCACATCACACCCCTGGTGTCTCATTAAAGTTAGAATCAAATCTCAACTACTAATCTTGACTTATGAAGCTCTGTGTGATCAGCTGTGCCCACCTTTCATTCCCTCTGCCCCAGATGCCTTCACTAGTTCCTTGAATATGCCCAGCTGGTTTCTGCCTTAGGGCCCTTGTGTTTGCTGTTCTCTCTGCCTGGAACACTTTTCCACCCAGATCTTCTGGGGGCAGCTTCTTGCTTGTGTTCAGGTCTCAACTCAGAGAGGCCTTCCCAGTCATACTATACCACATCCCTCTGTTTTAATTTATTCACTACAGAGTCTTCAGACTACTAGATATTATTTTATGTTTGTTTATTTACTGTCTCTCTTCTCCTCCCTTTAGAAAATAATCTCCAAGAGAGCAATGATTTTATCTATCTTGTTAACGGTATCACCAGCATCTAGAACAGGGCCTGTAAACAGTGGAACCTCTACTATTGAAAAAGAAAAGAAAGGAAGGAAGGAAGGAAGGAAGGAAGGAAGGAAGGAAGGAAGGAAGGAAGGAAGGAAGGAAGGAAGGAAGGAAGAAAGATGACACAATCTTCTCAAGGATGGATGAAGAGAATCACCCAAATGCCCATCATTCAGCTGTGGCCCTAACTAGCATATTCTCTCACTTTTATCCAGAAACAAGTACCCTCAGAAGCTCAAAATGTTCCTCGCCTTGCCACCCAAATCAGGACCAAGTTCTCTGCTGCAAAATAAGAACAATTTCAAATGGAAATGTCCTCCGGACTAGCCCAGTGCTCCTGGGTACCATGCAGTGGGGGTGGCAAGAATGTCTGGAAGAGCATTTTCTCCCAACCCACATCCAGCTGAGGTCCTCCCCTGCCCCCCTCCCACCCCAGAAATGCCACTGTGGCCTAGGAAATGGCATTCCAAGGAGCAGCTGGCATTAACCCTTCAGCAGCAGGGGCAACAGCCTGCCTCTGTGGCAGAGGCCCCAGACTTTTCCAGGGGAAGGAGATAAGGCTCTGCACCCTTGTCATGGTCCTGCAAACCTGAACATTTACAGTAGTTGTGGGGTTGAGGGGCAGAAGGAGGAAACAGACTGCTGG
>NW_011896868.1:4231-6096 GCF_000151845.1 Pteropus vampyrus | reverse complement strand
TCTGCTTGCTTTTCTTAAGAAATATGCATTGACTACTTCCCATATGCAGACACTTCATGTGTACTACCTCATCTAATACACAAAACTTAAGTCCCATTTGCGGATAGGGAAACTAGGACTTAAAGAGATTCAGTAGCTTTCTAAGGTCACATGACTAATAAAAAGTGATGCTTGGGTTGAAATTTAGGTTTGTTTGATTTTTCAGGTTATAATCTTTTTTTTTTTTTTAACCTTATACCACCTCCAATTTTATATATAAAGGAAAAAACTATTCTTATATTGATGTTTGTGAAAGATAATCCATCGGATTCCTTTGTGATGCCATAAAATCACAAACATGAACATATTTTAAAAGCTTTTCATGTTAATTACTTTTCTATTAGGAATCATTGGTTATTTTGACATCCTTGCACCATAAAGTCATCTTTTACATTTTGATTTCAGTTTTTTTCTTTATAGATAAACAGTTGTACACTGGTTGAAATACTGAGCTAGTTTTGCAAATAACTTTTTGCTTGTTTTTTTTTACAGAGAGCATGTGGTACGATAAATATATGTCATTCAAAATTCTAACTTTTCATTTATCTCAAACCTCTGATTTAACACTAAGAATCAATTATCCTTCTTCCTATTCTCTTAATCACCCTCACAAGTACTAGCAAGTGACTTCCACTTGTTTAATTATTTATTTGATGGGAGGAGATGATTTTTCACATATGAACATCAAATAAGTGAGTTAGATCGAGAGAACATGAAGCGGAAGTAACATTTGGTTTAGGTACTGCAAGCTAAGGCATAATAATTTGTGTCAAAGATTATTATGTATAAGGCATAATAATTTGTGTTAAAAATTATTATGTATCATTGACTTTGAGTTTATTATAAGTACTCAAAAGAGTAAATTTTAAAGCCTTAGCACCCAAGAGTCTACTATAGCATGAAACAAAAAGCAAGACAGACAGATGGCAATCTGTACCCCATGACTAAAGTATAAAATTTTTACAAATATTCATGAGTAACTAATCATGTGACTAAACCTATTTAACTGTTCTGAAATCCAAAATATTTAATAGGGCAACAATTCTAAGAATGTTTCAAGTCTAATCAAGATGTTACAGAATGTTCTTTGAGGAAAATACAGCATTCTTATCTAATTGATTCAATGGCTAAATGAACCTTGAACTTTCTGCAATAAATTTGTTTTTCTTTTTGAGGATTTAAAATTAAAACACACATGTGTGTGCACACACACACACACACACACACACACACACACTCACAGAGCCCACTAAGAAATAATTATTAAAATAGTGCTTATTTACATCTTTTTATATTTACAAGTAAACTATAGTTAATTTAAAAAATAAGAATGAATTTATTAAATATATATATATTTGAAAATGTTCACTTCTCTAATATTGGAGTGTATCAGTTTTGAGAACACTTATTGAAAAGGGAAATCCATATAGTTGTGTATAACTGTCATGGCTTTAGTTTCCAACAGAGTACGCTAAAAAGTATGGCAAAGACTTTATTTACCAAAATAAAACCACATAGCCATATTCTCTGTTTCTGATTTATCACAATTATTTTTGACTTGGAAAATCTCTCTCTCAACATGCTGTTTTATGTCTTGTGATTCAGAGTATCCTTTTATAGCATGTTGCAGTACTTCAGAAAGGAGACAGCCCCATTTCCTAACATTGTCATAAATCAGAGAGCCTGTAGCTGTGGCAATAAGTAGTCTTCCCTTATTCATGAGGAATACATTCCAAGACCCCCAGTGAATGCTGGAAACAGCAGATAGTACTGAACTATCTCATTATGTTTTTTTCTATACACACATACCTATGATGAAGCTTAAT
>NW_011896868.1:0-401 GCF_000151845.1 Pteropus vampyrus | reverse complement strand
ATCCCACTGATGATAAGAACAAGCCAACCTATACATTTGATAATTCTATTAGTCATTTCTGTTTTTGACAGAGAATAGACAAATATTACATGAGTAACTAAAGGCCCTAGTCCTTTTAGTTACTCATGTAATATTTACTAGTCCCTCTGAATGATTTGTAGTGCCTCACTCATGTTTTATTTAGTTGGCTTTTAAAATATGTGCAGTTTGATTGACTAAAGGACAAATGTTTTCGTGTACAGATTTCCATTCATATAGTAGACATATTTGTAGTTACTATCAGACTATATTAGGAACTTATTATGCATCATCACTTACCATTTCAACAACCTTGAATGACTGGTATTAAAATATTATAGTTAAGTAAATAGGCAACTAGTTATGGTAGCCTAAGGCTACAG
>NW_011896867.1:3580-5818 GCF_000151845.1 Pteropus vampyrus | reverse complement strand
GGACAGCTTGACTGCAACCTCCTGAGAACCTCTGAGCCAGAGACACCCAGCTACACCACCCCTCGACCCCTAACTCACAGACACTGCAAGATCATAAATGTGTTGTTTTAAGCCACAAAATTTTGGGGTAATTTGCAATGGAGCTATAGATAACTAGTACACAGAAAAAAAACAACAGAGCTGGATTAGGGAATGATATGCTTTCGGGCTGTAATAAGTTCTTCGGTCTGCTTTGTTTAAGTAAACAAAATTGGAAAACATTGCACAGGTAAATGAGCACTCTTTTGAAGTGCACTGTTGTTTTACGTGCATTCAAATGTCCCCATCGATCTTCAAACAGGAGCAGAGTCTCCCTGCCTTCTCACAGGTTAGCGCACTGCTCTGGGGCTGGACGGTGAGTCTCAGGTGGGTCTTTATCTCTATTTATGCAGAACACGATATCGTAGCATCCTGTGGGATGTGAGACATGTATCATGCTTTCTATGGCAGATCTTATTTTATAATTTAAAAGCCACAGAAAAGTGCAAACATAACGTAACGAATAGCCACACACTGAGAATTCTCAATAGTTGACATTCTATCACATCTACTTGCAATCTGTGTTTTTAAAAGTGGTAGAAGTAAACAAGCAATTAAGTCGAAGCGCCCTTCGTCCACCCACCCTCAGTCTGTCCCCGCTCTTTCCACCCAGACATCAACACTGCTGTGACTTGGTGTTTATGTTTTACTACCATTCACACGCATTTACGTCTCTAGAAGCAATAAAGAGACATGTGCACTTTTAAATTTTACAGAAATTGTTTCGGACTACACATTCATAAATGAGATATAATTGCATAATATAGATGTTTATAATCTATATTGTTTCGTAACCTGTTTTTTCACTCGAATGTTGGCGTTACACAGACCCGGTTGATTCCCCTTTGCTGCTGCATAGGGTTTGATTGTAGGACTACCCCGCATTTTATTTGTCTGTTCACTTATCGAAGGGCACCCACACATTACCCGGTTTCACCCTGTGACAGCATTGCAGTGAGCATCTTGGCACGCTCTCCTTGTGCACACACTGGAGAATTTGTTTAGGGAAATAACCGGAAGCAAAATTGCTGGGTATTATGACAAATATACCTTTTATACTATGAGATAATGCCAAAATGTTCTCCAAGGTGGCCATGTCACTTTACATTTCCACCAGTGGTACACGAGAGTGTCTGTCATCCGCATGTCCTGTATCAGAAGACTGAACATTTTTGCCGATGTGATGGATGAAAAATGATTTTTCGTTTTTTTTAATTTACACTTTCTTGCTATTTAGCGAGGTTGAGTATCTTTTCATGTGATTTTCCTTTTCCGTCAGAGTCTTTTTCTATACTTTGCTTCTTTCTCTGTCGAGTTTTGTTTGTCTTTTTCGTATTGTGTTGTGGGAATTCTTTATACCAGTGGTTTTTTTTTAAAAAAAAAAAAAATCTGTTATGTGTATTGTAGATATCTTTTCTCAAGCTGCCATCTGTCTTATAAATGTGTTTATGGTGCTTTTATTTTATAGAAGTTTTAATTAATAAAGTCAAACTAATTTTTTATGATTTGGGCTTTTTATAAATGGACTGTTACTTCTGTCTTGGAAAATGAAACTATGTCACATCACAAATATAAGTCCGAAATTGTGAAAATTCGTGCTTTATGTTCGCTCCGTGGGGCGACCCCGTGCTGTGGCAGCTCCCAGCACTGGCCGCTGCCCTGGTGGAGGGGCTGTGAGCAGCGGGCACTGAAAAGGCTGCAGTGGCCCCAGATAACCCCAGCTGTCTCCTGCTCAGCCCTGCTGCCCTCCAGGCCCCTGGCAGCTGCTCAGGTGGCCAGCCGAGTCAGGGGAAGCCCCACGGCCATCAGATGAAGCTGCGAGGGCAGCAGGAGGCAGGACTCTGCGGCCGGGGCTCCCTCAGTCTACATGGGGGCCAGTTTTGGTGAAGACAGATCATTTCAACTGGCGTTCTTTAGCTTTCTTCTGTCATTCACATTTGCTGAATCTTGAAATAAAGATACTTTCTAAGTAGGGGGATATGCTTAGAATAACACAGACATGGACACATGGACACACAGCCCACAGCACACAGCACACACACCACACATACACACACCTTTTCTTCTCATGTGCTGCTTCATGTGGACAGCAAAGGGCTGGGAAATGCTCTGAAGCTTGTCCGTCAAGTTCTCTAAACCAGCATCCATTCGATGTATCTG
>NW_011896867.1:0-420 GCF_000151845.1 Pteropus vampyrus | reverse complement strand
ATTGATTAAATATGCAGTCAACCAACTTAAGATTACAGGTGGTTCTTCCCAGTGGTCTCTCTGAGCCACGCATGATTCTGGACTTCGGATGTGAAATGACCTCTTGAAACCATCTCTGTTTTGTGAAAGCTGATGGAAGCCAAGCCGAGCCCTGGAGATGCTGTAGAGTTGAGCAAGATGACCTCTGTTCCCTGTTCCTTGGCCCTTTCATCTCCTCAGTGATGGCCCTGCCCCCCTCAGCCCTCCATCTCGGATCTTCTCCACTTATCGGAACAAGAAAAGAGTGGCTCTCATTTGCTTATGGTTAGATGGAGAATCAGGGCCCGGGTACCAAGACATCTACACAGGAATAGAGATGGCACATGGCAGCCAGGGATGGGGTTTATGTCAGGATAAGCACTGTCCTTTCAAGGGGTGCAG
>NW_011896866.1:4694-6298 GCF_000151845.1 Pteropus vampyrus | reverse complement strand
CTATCGCTGCGGTAACAAATTACTACAAATTTAATGCCTGAAAATGACCCAAGTTATTTCATAGTTCCCGTGGGTTGGAAGTACAGGGGACCCAGCTGGTTTCTCTGCACTGGGTTTCACATTGCCAAATTCAAGGTGTCAGCCAGCTGGGCTCTTCTTGAGAGATTCTGAAAAGAATCCACTTCCAAGGTCACAGATATTGTTGGCAGAATCTAGTTCCTTGTGGTTGTAGGTCGGAGGTCCCCGTTTCTTTGCTGGCTGTGGTTCAGGAGTCATTCTCAGCTTCAAGGGCCACCTGTATGCCCTGACTCATGGCCCCCTTCATCTTCCAAACCAGCAATGGCAGCCCGAGGCCCTCTCTGCAGGTCCCCCCGGCGTCTCCTCTGCCTCCTCGCTCTTCTGCCTCCTCCTCTGCGTCTCCCTGCCTGACTCTGCTGCCTCCGCTCCTGCTGTTATGGGCTCCTGTGATTATACTGGGCTCACCCAGATAATCCAGGATAATCTCCCTCTCTGAAAGTCAGTTCATTGGTGACCTTAATTCCATCTGCAAAATCTCTTCTCAGCGGTACCTAGATTGGTGTTTGGATGACCAAAAGGCAGGAATCTCGGGGGTGGGGGCATCTTTAGCATTCTGCCTACCACAGTGGGGACTTAGTCAGAGCTGCAATCTAGGAACGGGGAATGGCTTGCCTAAATCAGTACTGGAGTGCCAAGGCCAAATCTGTGATGATGTGTTTTCTGACGTGGTGCTTATTGTATCACCTTTGCTCAGAAGTGAGACTAACTCCCTGAATCCAAGGATGGCCCGGACCTTGAAATGGCAATGAAACGTACAAAGTAGAGCGGGATTACGGCGTCCCACCACGTCCCCTTGGCACTCATCTTTCCCGATGACCCAACTCCGTTAGTTTTTATATCGCACTTATTCCTTCACTCTGTGAACCGAGGTCACACACGTGGACCCTTCACTTTGTCAGTTCTACTTCTTGAACCATCATTATGATTATTAGTCTAGCAACTACCGTGAATTAGTCCCTTCACACCAGAGGCGAAATCAACTTTCAATTTACCAAGGTATTTGTTCATCATGACATCATTAGGAACTAGGTGTTACTATCCCCATTTTATAGATAAGGACACTAAGGCTTAGAGAGTTTAAATAACTTGATGTTTTCACCATAAGTAAAGTCAGAAGTAGAACAGAAAACACTCTGAAGCCTGGCTTGGTCATCTGATATCATTAAAAATGGCTAACCCCTAACGATATGTACAAAAATATAAAATGTAAATAAAAGTAAGAAATTTTCTCTTTTAAAGTACTTTTAGGGAAAAAAGCCGGGCCATGGAAATTTGAGGGGGTCTCCTCCCATCTTTCAAATTCTCATTGCGGTTTTGGTGGGGTGGTGGATGACGCGGGTCATCTGCCATGTGCTGCCCAAGGCAGGCTCTCTACCCAAAGGCGACCGTGTTTACATTCCAAGGTGGGAGGTGGACGGCGAATAGGGCACGGCAGCCTTTATTTTACTTAATTAATTCATGTTATTATGTATTTGTTTATTTTATTTTATTTTATTTTATTTATTTTATTTTATTTATTTGTTTTA
>NW_011896866.1:0-504 GCF_000151845.1 Pteropus vampyrus | reverse complement strand
AAAAAAAAAAAAAGAGCTTATCCACCTGGCCAGGTGAGAAATGGCCAGGCTAGTATTGAGAAGTTCACTCTTGAGACCCAGACCCTGGACGAGTGACAGAGAGGAAGTAGGGAATGCTGCCCATGGTGAGACACCAGGGCCCCCCCAGAGACTCTGGAGGGCGTGGGTGGGATTCTGGGAGGTGAAGCAGAGAAGACACTTGACTTTCCTGTGAAACGGTTACCAAGACCTTCCAGAGTCCCCAGTTGTATATATGCCACCACAGCAATGGTTTACAAAATCCGATCCATGGGACACTGCTTTCCAGGGAGGCGAAAAGAACGTCATGGTCAAACAGCTTCGGAAACGTTAACATGATGCGGCTCGCTTCTTGCAGAGTCTGAACGCCTGTTAGCGTGTGAAAGGCCCTGAGTCGTCCCACAGGGCTAGAACCGTGTTTCACAGCGATCTACCTGATATTTTCCCAGTCTACTTTATCCTGCATATTTTTTCCCTACAGCACCA
>NW_011896865.1:4182-6709 GCF_000151845.1 Pteropus vampyrus | reverse complement strand
AATCAATTTATATGAAGAATTTTCGACATTCTGTCTTTTCTTATTGGTTAATTTATATTAGAGTATGTTACTAAAACTTATCATGCACCTAAATCTATCATAATTTTCTGTTTAAAATTGTGTTGAAAGAAAAAATAAAGAAAATTATCTATAGTTCAGATTTTTTACATTCTATTTTACTACATATAAAGTAATGTCTATATAAATATTGCTACATATAAGCAATATTGTCATAATAGAATATGTTATATCTTGGTAAAGTTTGGATAGATAATTGATGTTGAAAGATTTGACCAGAATATGTTTTAAAAACAAAGAAATATCATTTTAGAGTGAAAATGGCATTTGCTTCCTACTTAAACAATTATAGATTCTTGATAACTAGCTCAAGCATCTTTCCAGTATGCCTTCATACTATATTTATATTTTCTTGCTAAGTAAGAACATCACAGTTCATGGACCTAAGCATGAATGAGTTATTTTGTCTTTGTTTAACTAAAACTTTATTTTATTTTCTTTGAAAACACCCAGACTTGTGGATACATTACTTTTGTAAACTTTGGCCCTATTGGTACATTTTAAAATTATTTTTTTTTCTTAAAACATGAATATAAATCTTTGAGAGTTAAAAATAAATTCTGCTTTGTCATGCCTTCCTCTCACCTCTTGGTGAATATTAAGATGCCTGCATTTTGACAACATCACTCAGCACAACATTATTTACAAGGAAACATATAAATACATAATGCACCCATGTTCAATAGATATTTGAACGAGTGATTCGATGAATAAAATATCTTGGTAACTTAGTCGGTACTCAAGGCTGAGGAATAAGGCTCCCACATAATACATTATTCTTTTAAAAATTAGTATAAGCATTAGAACTTAAGACTTTAGATTGAGACCAGTAGGTCTTTCTATTGTTTAGTAGATTTCCCATATTTTTGTATCATATTTCTGCTTGTTTCTCTCTTACTTTTTCTAATGTTTAATTTATTACAAATTTCAGAATTGGCAAAACTAAAGAGCTTTTACTACTAAAGCTTACTTCTTGTTCACCATAACAGAATATATTTCACATTGCTTAACCGAACAAGAAAGAAACATTAATTCTACCGTCTCTCTACTCATATGCCAAATTCACATCTTTGTCTGATTTACTTGCATCTGTTTTATTTTAGCTTGGTCAAGAAAACAATAAGATCTTGAACTGTACTATAAAAGACCAGAAATGTGTCTGAATCAATGAACTACCATCCATTACAACAGTTATTTTCAAAATGGGTATTGTTATAAGGAACTACTGTAGTTAATTCTAAGGGAGATGGGAATGTGGTGGTACCTACATGTACTTTACAGCTCTCCAATTGATAGATCTCATGTTGGATGAAATAACTTGCACGACCTGACTCTTTCCAGGCAAGTTTCCAAGTTGTCTATGGCAAACTTAGCACTGTTTATGCTACTGAATGTTTGAAGTTTAAAAAATCACAATGTTATTGCACTCTGAAATATGTTACAAAAATGTCTTTGCTGTTTATCTAAAAGTAATTTTACTTAGAGTAACATGTATAGATGAGATGAGCATTTAAAAAAATGTGAGTCAATGTACTTACAAAATTTATACTATACAACATTATTATTAAACTCAGAATATTTTTTAATAAAGGTTTTGGTCAATACTAAAAATCATTTGAGTATTCTCCTTCTGTGGCCCAATAGAATTGTACCTAAAATTAATTTTTTTCGATTAAATTGTAGTATAAATATATGAGTTACTATATGTAACATATAATATAAAAATACTGATATAATCTTTGCACAATTTGCATCCCATTAAATCTGTAAATTTTCTAAGTTATTAAGTTATGTTTACTAATGCTTCATGATGACGATATTAAGACCAATTTTGATAATAGTTCTATATTTCTCATTTTCCAGGATAAAAAAAAATGATAATTTCTACTTAACTAGATCTGCAGCTACTTCTTCCTCCTGATTTAGAATGAATAGAAATTGCCTAACTTCATTGTTACATGTAAGACCAGGTTTCAAAACTTTTCATACAAAAACTTTCTGTCACATCACCCTGAGTTTCACTGAAAACATAGAGACGCTTGTAACATCTAGAATAGGAAACAAGTCAACCACTAAGGGAAAATTTCCTCTCTCAGTTATCATATAATTAATTAATTATAACCAAATTCTATACAATATCATATTTATATTTTTACTGATGTTCAAAATTTATTTTTATGGCAGCTTGACACTTCAAATACCAAGTAAAGATTAGAACTTAGAGTGAACAGGATTCAGTTCTGTGTCCCTATAAGTATCCACCTGATTCTCTATCTAGAGCACAAACGCCTCTCGTACCAAAAGTGGCTTCATTATATCCAGTCAAAAAACTAGATCAAAAAATATTTTAGAATCTCCTGAGAAGAGAGAAAAGCAACAAACCAAAGAGCAAACAATTACTTATTCGGAAATGTTTTATTTTGTACACATATAAGCACAATGATGAGAG
>NW_011896865.1:0-2467 GCF_000151845.1 Pteropus vampyrus | reverse complement strand
AGGTGTGAGATGGTATCTCATTGTGGTTTTGATTTGCATTTCCCTAATAGCTAGTGATGTTGAGCATCTTTTAAATATTTGTTGGCCATTTGTATGTCCTCTGGGGAGAAGTGTCTGTTTAGGCCCTCTACCCATTTTTTGATTGGGTTGTTTGTTTTTTTGTTGTTGTTATTGAGTTGTATGAGTTCTTTGTATATTTTGGATATTAGGCCCTTATCAGAGGGATTGCTTGCAAATATATTTTCCCCTTCGGATGGTTGTCTCTTTACTTTATTGATGGTTTCTTTTGCTGAGCAGAAGCTTTTTAGTTTGATATAGTCCCATTCATTTATTTTTGCTTTTATTTCCCTTGCCTTTGAGGTCAAATTCATAAAATCCTCTTTAAGTCCAAGGTCCTTGAGTTTTGTTCCTATGTTTTTTTCTATGCATTTTATTTTTTTAGGTCTTATATTCAGGTCTTTAATCCATTTTGAGTTAATTTTGGTGTGTGGTGATAGACAATAGTTTAGTTTCATTCTTTTGCAGGTGGCTTTCCAGTTTTCCCAGCACCATTTATTGAAGAGGCTTTCCTTTCTCTACTGTATGTTTTTGGCTTTATTGTCGAATTATTTGCCCATATAAATATGCGTTTACTTCTGGATTCTCAATTCTGTTCTACTGGTTCGTGTATCTGTTTTTCTGCCAATACCATGCCATTTTGATGATTGTTGTTTTGTAGTATAATTTGAAGTCAGGCAGAATGATCCCTCTAGCATCGTTCTTTTTTCTCAGGATGGGTTTGGCAATTTGGGGTCTTTTGTGCTTGAAGGATAAAAATTTGACCCATAATCCAGAGAAACAAGCCCAGAAATGAAAGAGGTGATAATATTGGTGACAAAGGCTTTAAAATATCTATTATAAATATGGTTTATATCCTCAAGGATATAAAAGAGAAACAAATGAAACTTCTAGAGGTGAAAATTTAAATATCTGAAATGAGTAATTTACTGGATAAAATGAACAACATTCTATTCATTTCAGGAGAAAATACCAGTAAATATAAAGACATAGATAAAGAAGCTTTCCAAAATAAAATACAGAAAAAAAACAAGGAGTAAAAAGTAATCAAAATTTCAGTGATCTGAGAGAGAAGCCTGGACAGTCTAGTTTAGAGGTAATTGAAGACCCAGAGTTAAAAGAAGGAAAACAGAGAACAGAAATAACGAACAAAGTTCTTTTATTTGTTGAACACTGTAAACCTTCAGCTCCTTGAAGCTCTCAATCTCTAAGCAAAAAGCACAAAGAAAACTATCCCAGCACAGAACATAAGAATGTTGCTAGAAATTGTCATTTTGAGAATAAAGATGATTACAGAGATAGAGAAGAAGATGGAGTTAGGGTTACGACCGAGAAAAGCCCTAGATAACTGAAGCATTCCATCAGCTACTCTCTCAGAATTCACTACAGGTGGATATAAAATCTTGTTTTCCAGTTTTATTGAGATATAATTGACATATAACATTTTTTAAGTTAAGGTATACAATGTGATGATTTGATACATGTATATATTGCAACATGATTACCACAATAAGTTTAGTTAGCATATTTTTCCCTTTACATCATTATCTTTTTTCATTAGGTATAAATTCTTAACATTGACTTTAATTATTGAAATAATTTTTATTCTGACATTAAAAATGGACAAAACTGAGGATGCTTAACCTATAGTTGAGAAATATCTATGCAGTGCACATAGCCAAAAGGATTTATTGAAGATATATATGGGAGGGGTGTGAGTGTTGGTGAGGGCAGAGAGTGGAATACAAAGAAGCTATGGATAATTTATCACTTACTGTAATTTTAGTTACCTTGTCAGGAATGTCTTTTTTGAATATGCAGAATAATGCTATGCTTTTTAAGAATTACATTTATATTCACAGATATCTTATTCTGTAAATCCTATCCCTCACCTTTCTCTCTCCTCCTTTGTTCTTTATTAAGGATATGGCATAATGTTGGAGAAAAGAAAAGAGAGAATATGAAATTCTACCCAACAGGAAGGACAAGTAACAGACCTTCTAAGGAGTGTGAAAGAGAGAAATGAAGAGGAGAATCTAAGGGTCCAGATTTTCGCTGGGCCTCCAAAACATATGGATGGTTGGAAAGATCTCATGGAATAAAGGACTGTGGTCTAATTCTTAGAGGACTGTAAGCTCAGAGAGGCTATAGACCACCCAGAGGATATCTTGGTCCCCTTAAGTGCTGTCCATATTGTGGGACTGTGGTGTTGTAGAGCAGAGACACCTTAAGTACAGTTGCCAAGCTTCCCTCAGTGACAGGGGTCAGGCACTAAGCCCAAGATTCTTGCATTCTTTTTGGGGTGATAGGACACTGGCCAGGAGGGTATCAGTGAGACCTGAAGCACGAATACACTATTGCACTGAACAAATAGACTAGGGTTTGAGTGTGGTGGTGGCAGAAAATTAGA
>NW_011896864.1:4630-6515 GCF_000151845.1 Pteropus vampyrus | reverse complement strand
ACCAAAGCTATACGTTTATGTTTTTAATTATGAGTTACACATAATCATTATAGAAGATCGGACTATTTTATAAAAACAAGCATAAAAGCCACCTAGAGTTCCACTTAACAGAATAATTATTATTTACATTTGATATATGCCATTCCGGACATTTCATGAACACAGCATATTTGAGCTCTAAAGGAGCTCATATATGTGAATTTGATACTTAAGCATCAATTGTACAGCAAAATCCATGAGTCCTGCTCAAATGATACGGGGAAGGGCTAAATAGCAGAAATATTTGCCATAGATGGTTTATTTATCTTATTAAAAGACAAACACAACTAATGAAATGTCTATACACTATGACATCTAACACTGTAGAAAAATCTTTACTTGAATTCCTTGGCAGTGAGATAAAATGTGCTCTATCTTCCAGGTAACTCTATTTTGCCGTGGGAAAATAATTTTTTTTTTGGTCTAATTATTCTCTTGGCACATTACCCCAAGCCGTTGAACCATTGTCAGATTGTAGGGTTTTTTTTTAGACATAGATTTTGAAGAGAATTATAAGATGCGTCCTATTTTATAAAAGTTAAAAAAAAAAATTGAGTGCTTAGCCCAAGCCTGGCTCTCTTCTCCTCTCTCTCTCTCTCTCTCTCTCTCTCTCTCTCTCTCTCTCTCTCTCTAATAATAGGTATATATTTGACTGATTCAAATAAAACATCATTTGGAAAAGTGCTGTTGATATCTTTACTGTCCTCTTTTAATGATAAAATTAAAATACACTGCTTATAAAATTCCAAACAGTACCGACACATTGAACCCAGAAGGTGAAAGTACCTATAAAAACGAATGCTTGCGAATCCTTTTATTTCATGTCTTTCATTTGGGCTCTACTGCATAGCTAGAAGAGTAAGCAGTCTAAGAGCTCATACCTTTTTCAGTCCTGCCCAAGCAGCTGGGCAGCCGTAGCTACCTAAGTTCACCAGCAGGACTTCTGGATGAACCCACTGACCTTTGCATCTCACCTCCAGGTCTCAGGGTTAGAGGTCGGCTCACCGCCAGAGCAGCTGAGAAGTGTCTGGTCCAGTTGCTTGGTCTAAAGACACACAGCTCAACGTCTTCCCTTGCTTTCCCTGACCCTAATTTTTTCACTCGCAAAAATACTCCCTTTCTACTAAAGAAAAACACATCCTTTTTCAATCGATGTGTTTCTCTGGAAAGAACGCAGAATTTAAAAAAAAAAAGACATAAAATCCAATTGCTAAAATCATTTTGGTGGTTCTTGTATTTTATATTGATACATCTTTTTTATTTTTGTTAAATCTAAATAAGTACTTTTTGTGATGGAAGTTATACCCAGGATCTCTATGTGTTATGCAAACTTGAACACATACGTACAACACCGTGACACTTGAAATAGGCTTGCTTCTCTAATTAGTTACCTAATAAAGACAGCAAGCTTATTCTCAGACTTTGGTGTCAGAGGTGGATACAGAAAAACCTCCTTTGCTAATTACTATTTTATTGAATGATCAGTTGCAGAAAAGAAGAGAAGGAACTATTTAAACTGCCTCATCAAGACCCATCTACCTGGAAAATAAAACCATGCAATCTTCCACAACCTCGAGGGGCTAAATTTGTCTAAGGTTACCCACCTAAGATTAGAACTCAATTCTCTTGGCTCCCAGACCATCGCACTTCTGACTGTACCGTTGGACTGTCTGCATTGGTAATGGTTGATAACTACGCCTTGAAAATTCCTGGATCCATCGGTATGGTCTCTAATGCAGGCTGTAATCCCTACGTTAAGCATCTTCACGAAACCATTTGGGAAAAGAAGGATTAAACTGCCTGACGAGTTTAAAACTGTTGAAGAAGATAATTCCCTTTCTTACAT
>NW_011896864.1:0-1585 GCF_000151845.1 Pteropus vampyrus | reverse complement strand
CTAAATTATCTTTATTTATCGCAAGGGTGCTGTATAATTCTTAAATTCACATTACCTTTATTTGATTATGTAAATAATGTGTATATGTCCATATGGACTCTATTTTAGAAGATATTCATTTAAAGAAATGTAATGATAAGTCGTGGTGGCATCATAAAAGTCGAGTAATCCTTTTATAGAGAGATTATTGAAACGATGATAGAACCGTAATCTCAGTAGGTAAGTATTGCCTTCCATGGTATGGTGTAAATATGGAATTCAAAATACTATGAGTGGAAAAATACTACTTAGACCTGTATGCCTATATTGTATGCTATGAAAAGAAGATATGTCTTTAAAATATTTATTAATAAGGGAGTTAAAAACATAAAGAAAAACTATTCAGAGTCTACAAAATCTTCTACTTTCCATTTGCCTGATACCATGCTTAAAAAATGCTGTTTTATAATAATATTTCCCAAAGATTTCCCAAGGTCTGGAATACTCTAAAGATTCAGAGGCACAGGCACCACATGTCCTAGAAATCTTGACTCAGTGGATAGAATGAAACTGGGAATTAGGGATGATTCTAGAGAGTTCTCAAAACGATGTTTTTGATGTGCAATTTGGGTTTGACAATATTGGCCTTGCCGCTTGCCATTGAAAAATTCAAAAATAGAAACCAAAAAGAATTCAAGCCAGGCAATTCCATAAGAAAGATGGGTAGTTAACGTTTGTTTGACAAAAGACTTCGGAGAGCTTAGAACACCCGCTTCAGGAAATTCTCAGACTAGCAGAGTAGGAATTCGCAGTGGCCAGCGAAAGCATGCTTGTTGTGAATGACACAAGTTGTCTTGTTTTATTATTTTAGAAAGTGTTAAATAATTGAGTATGCATTTTTATTTTGTTTTATTTTATTTTGCTATTTTAATTTAATTTAATTTAATTTAATTTTGAGCCCCAGTTTCATCTATTGGAAAGAGATAGTTTTTCTGACGCCCACCCACAATGATTCCAGGAATCTATGATAAAATATTCTTCAAATGAAAGAAAAATGCAAAGAAGCGGCTACTTTGACCCAGGCCCATAGTGAGAGAGAGTCAGGAGTAGATATTCTTATTTTGACGAGAAGATGCCTCAAGAATAGGAGGAGGCCGCTAACAATACCTTGAGCGGGATGTGCCAGGTCACTTTGTATAAATTCCTTAATTCTAATCCCCATGCAAACCCTACAAGGTTAGGCGGGTCTATAAAATGAATAGCAAGGTTAAGCTATGTTCCTAAGGATATGTGCTAATGAGTGGCAGAGTGGGAATTCAAACCGTGAAGGCTGACTTTGCTGTCTGAACAGCATTATTTTTTTGGCATCAAAAAAATGCGTACATTTGACGATATAGATTTGAGTCAACAGATAACTACAGACACTGGCCAGTGCTCCCCTCCGATGATAATACTGCTTCTTTTGAAGGAAATCTATAATTACTTTTTCTGTAATTTATCCTCTCCCCATCGCTGAATACCTGAGAGCTGCGAGAGATGATACGGTTTGAAAACATGCCTCGTTTGAAGCTTACTAACGTGGGTTCAAATATCAATCTAATTCTAC
>NW_011896863.1:2608-4853 GCF_000151845.1 Pteropus vampyrus | reverse complement strand
CACCCTGCTTCATCACCACTCTTTGGCTTTCTGAACCGAAGCCCTGGAGATTTAGGCCACGGCCCCATGATCTCCACTGACCCATCCCCTCGTCTGCCACAGCCCTCAGAATACCATGATGCCTCCTGGATGCCCTGGCTCAAGGGTCAGACGTGCTAAATCCACAGACCACCCCAGACACCTGAGGCCAGAAGGCCAGGATGAGGGTATGACTTGTACCCTGGGGGAGAGCGGGGAGCAGGGACTTGGGTGAGGCGACAGTTTCCTCCCTGTGCCCAAGAGAACCATCCTGGCTGGAGAACCAGGGTTTCCAGGATGGGGAGTGCTAGAGAAGGTCCTGATGTCAAAGGACGGGCCAAGTAGCCTGGTGGGAGGGTTGGTTGTCAGCCCGTGAGGATGTTTGGCTCTCCCCAGCGGGCAGAAGAGACTTTAGAAGGTGCTACGCGGTTTCCTTTCCTTCTCAGCAGCCTACACGTGGACAAAACTCCGATTTGGAAAGAGAGGGTCTAGTCCCTGAAGAAAACCACACATCCCCTGCAGGGCCCACCGGGTACTGCAGGCCAGAAGGTCAAAGGAAATGTTGCTGGGCGTGCCAGCTCACGTCCTAGTGCGACACGGGCAGGTGCCAGGCCAAACAGGCCGCGGCTGGGGGCCCCAGGAGTCGGTGCCGCCCAGACGCTGCAAGACACTAGGATTCACGGTGCGAGTGCTCAGCTTGAGGATAGAGAAAGATGGGATAGGGTGCAATCACCGCGTTTTAGGCCAAATGACCACTCAGTGTCCAGAGGAGTGATGATCATGGAGAGAATGAATACAGCGAAGTATTTGGAAACGAGCCAGGCAGCGAGGCACGTCGGCGCGAGGAAGAAACAGACGCAAAGGGGAGAGAGAGAGAGAGAGAGCACCCCGGAACCTCTGATTACCACATGCAAGGAGTTGCACGTTCGTACTTTGCAAGTAGAGAGAGAAAGAATCACAAAATGTGTGCAATGACACAGTAAACAGCGTAGGAGAAATCTTTTCAATGTCTTGAAGAATTTCAGACGTTTGCTTATGGGATACCTCAAATGTTTTTAGGGCCTTTTTGGATGTGGGGGTCTAAATGACGTAAGAGAAAAAGAAAATGGGTCGGTGGGCAGCTCTGTAGATTCTGAGGACAGCGGGGTGGGGGTCCCTTGGCCTGACTCCCAGGAGCGGCAGGCAAGGAGGACCCATGGCCGGTGAGAGCTGCCTCGCTCAGGTTCGCTTGTAAGTGCTGTGCCCAGGGGTGCGTGAATGGCTGTCAAGTGGGCAGTTCCGAGTGGCACGTGTCTACAGAGACACCTCTCTCAGCGCCAGGCAGGATGGCGCGGAGCCTCCGTACACTTGAGAAAACGGAGGAAGACGGGGAGAGGAAATTTGCATTTGAGAAAAGCACCGTGAACGTCAAGCATTCTCTCACCTGTCCCCCCAGATAAGCTCACGTGGCCCATGTCCCAGCTGGCACGCCTGAGCCCCACTTGCCTCTTTCCAGGACCCCCTGTGTTTCGCACCTTCTCCCAGGCACCACCGTCATCCACGTCATCTTTGAGGTGGCAGACATCCAAGTCATCTTTGATTCAATGTCTGTCCTCTCTCCTCCCTGCCTCCTCCAGCCAGCTGCTCACTGGTTCCTGTCACTTCTCCAGCCATCGTAAGTCCGCACACCTGAACCCCACAGACCACTTTCCCAGCCGGCCGCTCACCCGCGAGGTGCTCCCAGTGCTGGCCCTGGGCCTCGCAAACAGCACCGTCGGGGGGCCGTCTCGCGCACTGTTTGACTCTGGTGCTCCTTTGGTCAATACGCCTTCTGGGGCTCCCCATTGCCAACAGATTAAAAGTCCAAACTCTTTAACTTAGCTTAGGAGGCTCTCTTCAGCCTGCTCCTGGCCGCTCCTGCCTCTTCCTCCACCAGCTGTCTGCACAGCCCTTTTGTTTGTGTCCGGCCCATGTCCTCAGTTGTTCCTGGCCACGCCACATGCCCTCCCTTTCCAGTCAAGATCCACTTGTAGCCCCCCTTTTATGTGTCGGCGCATCGCCCCCTGGGGCCACGGAGCCCATCTCCAGAGGTGTGTGTTCTCCGAGGTTGCCAGGTCCCTGGCGGTTTAAGATCTGAGGAGCTCAGACGCAATCCCACTCTGCGCGCTTCCTTTGGCGGCCTGGGGGCTTGTGCCCATGAGGGTCATCTTGGCCCCCCTGTCCCTGGTTCGTGCCTCTGTCCATCTGT
>NW_011896863.1:0-360 GCF_000151845.1 Pteropus vampyrus | reverse complement strand
AGTCAGGAGTGCAGGAGGGGCACATGGACCTGGGAAGGGCAGTGAGGAGGGATCAGACTTCCTGCAGATGCCAAGCGCTGACAGATTTCTCCAGGACTCTCACCCAAGCCTTTAGGTAGGATGTTCTGATTTCGTTTGTTTGCTTTTTTATTTCCAAGTGGAAATTAAATTATTTTTACATTTCTGCACACTCACTCCAATTCTTTTTTTGTATATTTATGTACATATATGTGTTTTTGGGGTCATCTTGTACCTTCTGATCTGTGGCCTGCTTCTGCCACGTCTCACAGGTTTCTGTGCCAATGACCCCTTATTTGGCATGGGACACATTGTATTTAGGTCTCTTTTTATAACTCTCTA
>NW_011896862.1:2065-2542 GCF_000151845.1 Pteropus vampyrus | reverse complement strand
TGCATACAGCTAAATGGTACGGAAGGACAGACGGTTGTTTACACATATAGGTTAATTACAGATATATGTTAACTACAGATATAGGTTAATTACAAGCATAGGTTAACATGAGTTGGGAGCAGTGTGATTATGGTCGATGGGGAAGGGAAGTGGAAGCAGAGAAACGAGGGAGGGAGGGAGAGAGAGAGAGACAGAGGGACAGAGACAGAGGTACAGAGACAGAGACAAAGGGACAGAGAGAGACAGAGACAGAGGGACAGAGAGACAGAGGGGCACAGAGAGAGACAAAGGGACAGAGGGGCAGAGTCAGAGGGACAGCGAGACAGAGGGACAGAGAGAGAGACAGAGGGACAGAGAGACAGAGGAACAGCGAGACAGAGGGACAGAGAGACAGAGAGAAGGAAAAACCTTGAGCGCGTGTAACACGATCCTGTTAGTCGTGCACGGTTTGCGCAGGACACACGTGCGCGCGTCTGT
>NW_011896862.1:0-1065 GCF_000151845.1 Pteropus vampyrus | reverse complement strand
AGACAGAGGGACAGAGAGAGAGACAGAGGGACAGAGAGACAGAGGAACAGAGAGACAGAGAGAAGGAAAAACCTTGAGCGCGTGTAACACGATCCTGTTAGTCGTGCACGGTTTGCGCAGGACACACGTGCGCGCGTCTGTGTGCGTGACGCAGAGAGAGGAGCCAGAGAAGCGTGTTTAGCAGTCCGAGTTTAGATCCACCCCGTTTAACCTGGTTTCTCCCCTTTCTACCCCGAAGCGAGAGGCAGCGGGCGATGGGGTTCAGGGCGCAGCGTCCGGAGCTGCAGAGCCTGGATCTGCCGGGACTCCCCGCGCTGCCTCTGGGCATTTGGGGGGCTGGTTCCCCCTCCGAGCCTCCTCTGGAAAGTGAGGATGACAGGGCCACCGTCCTCCTAACCCCACGGCGAGCCTTCAAATGTCACTCGGACCAGTCCTGCCGTGTAGCGAGCCGTTTCCTGTTGCCTTATAGCAGAAAAGTTACTACTTTTTATTTATTTATCTTTCATTTGCGCACCTAAAAACAAACAAGCAAACAAACAAAACCCCACAAAAAGCCTAGCTAATCCTGTAGGTTTTTTTCTGGGGTCCCTTGCGATTTCTAGGTTTGCGGTCGTAAGGGGGGCGGGGTGTGGGGGGAGGGCGTTCTGTGTCCACCTCGATGTTTTCAGTCTGCAGAATGACGGGTGGTAACGGTGAGGGCAGCTGTCCTGCGGCTCCCCATTTGAACGTCCACCGTTTCGGTGACCTGATGCTTGTTTTGAAGAAATAACCTTTCTCACGTTTTTCACTTGGATTTGTATTATAACAATGACTGGATTTCATAGGTTTCCTTAGGGTCTTTTTATATCTCTTTTTCCCTTGAATGTGTTGAGGGAGGGTTATGGCGGTGAATTTTCACGAGATAAGCCGCATTCCCAGTTTTGGAATAAACCCTGCTTGGTTGTAGAGTTTTATTCCTTCAGAAGGCTGGCAGACACGAGCTGGCTCAAACCTTGTTTGGAACAGTCACACCTATGCTGATAAACGGGGCAGGTGTGTGAGTGTCTTTCCTGGACCCACACTGTG
>NW_011896861.1:4609-6725 GCF_000151845.1 Pteropus vampyrus | reverse complement strand
AGTAAAGCAGTAAAATCTCTGGATGATCACTATGTGCTAGTCACGTAACATATATAATCTCATTTAATAACCACAAAGGTGAGGAGCACAAAGTGACCTCATTCTTTGGGGAAAGAAACTGAGTCTGGGAGCCATGAGGTAACTTGTCCAAAATCGTGCACAGATAGTAAATGCGGAAGCCAGGGCTAGAAGTGGCACTTGTCTGCCTCTGACAAGCCCTACTGTGCTGGAGCAGTGAAACCCCTGCCCCAGCCTCAGTGTCTTAAGACTAATTTCTGCCAGCTCCTCACAACGGATATCAGATTTCCCTTTGAGCACTACCAGTAGGGTCTCTGTGGACTCTGAATCCTGCAAGGTGGAGTGTTAAATGTAGTAAGTGAGGGGTTCCTGTAGCTGATGACAAGGAAATTGTGATGGAAAATTCATATGCACTCATGTGGCAATAGTGACATTTCTAATTACCATCAGAACTTTGGTGATTTCACCGGTGAATCTGGAACTAAAATCCCAGGCTGATCTCTGACCCAATTCACACATCCTTCAGGTTAGAGGTGGTCCCAGCCAGGCACAAGCATTCCAGAATATTTATTGATGATGAAAATTCATCATTAAATTATTTGTGTATTTTATCATTCATTCATGCTTTCACCCATCCTTTGATAATTAATCCATCAAACATCAATGTAATAACACCTGTAGGGTGCTAAGCATTATGTTTAGTATCCAAGAGCCAAGAAATAGTAAGATACAATTCAAACTAATTGATATTTATCAAGTGCCTGCCATGTGCCATTCACTGTGTTGGGAGCTCCGGGAATTCTGCGGACTTACTTTGGTGGAGATGTCATTCTAGCTAGGAAGGCAGGCAGGCAGGCAAACAGATAATTCCATACAGTATGATACACATGGTCTATAATAGAGGCGTGTGCCAAATGCTGTAGGAGCAGGTGAGTGGCGACTTTGCTCTGTGAGAAAGCAGGAAAGGCTTTGCAGAGGAGATGATATTTAAGCTGGGCCTGGAGACATGATCAGTGAATGGCATGTTGCTTGGTGTGGTTTGACTGAGGGTCTCAGGCCTTCGTGTACATTGGGCTTGGCCCCCCAGATTCAGTTGTCTGGGGTAGGGCCCAAGGTTCTGAATTTTTAACCAAGTCCCCATGTGATTCTGCATGCAGGTGAGACGCCATAGCCTGAGAAACCCAGGCCTGCAGCTTTATCAGCAGGAAACGAAGAAGAAAATTCTGGAACAATACATAAGGTCCAAGCTGTGCGGGGTGTCAAATGCTGTGCTAAGGAATTTGGGCCTTTTCTATTCTCAGTGTAGAGATCCCATGGGGAGCCTTTAAACCCAAGAGTGACAGTTTTGGGGAGGAGAGTTTTGCCAGCAGCCTGGAGGAGGACTGAAAAGTGGAGTGGCCTGTTATGAGGCTTTTACAGATATCTAGGCCTGTGGTCCTGAGGGCCTGAGCCAAGGTCAACCCAGTAAGTGGCAGGAGCACCTGGAGGTGCATTTGAGAGGGCCCTGGAAGATGGGAGAGACGGGATGAGGTGGGTGGCGGAGGTGGGGAGATGTCGAGGTAGAGCTGATGTTTCCAGCTGGGGGCCTCGAAGGGTGATCAATGCTTTGATGGGGAACAGGTTGAGAGGAGGAACGATGAGTCCTGGTTTACATGCGGTGGATTTTCAGGACTCATGGGACCTCCAGGAGGCGCCGGGTAACAGGAAGTTGGGTCCATTATGGGCTGGTGCAGAGAAGGTGGTTGAAGCTGTGGGAGAAAGCTCTGAAGAGCAAAGGGGCATGGGTGGGAACTTGGAGAGCGTACACACTTTCGGGTGGAGGCAGAATGAGAAAAAAAGTGGGCGAGAAAAACAAATTAGAAAAGCAGTTTATTGTTGTCAATTTATTATCTCCACTTCGCAAATGGGAAAACCAGGACTGAGACACATAAATAGCTTGTCTTCCGTCACTGTACTCACCAGGGTGGAGCCAGAATTTTGAACCTCACTAAGCCTCTTTGGCTTTCGCAGCCATACTCTCGTCTCTGCTGAGACTCCAGGAGGCAAATCCAGTCCCCAGATACAAAATCAACAGATTCCTAGATTGAAGGTGGAGCTG
>NW_011896861.1:0-2749 GCF_000151845.1 Pteropus vampyrus | reverse complement strand
GTGTGCATCACCTAGCATAGTGTCTGGCACATTGTTGGTGCTCTCCAAATATTTGTTGAATGTACAAGAAATCCTGAATTTGGAGAGACTTGTCATTAATGTTGCATTCTACCCCAGCTGTGAACTTTCTCACTCAGCATGCAGTGTGTGTTGGATGGGGTTAGGTGTTTGGATGTGTCTGCCTGTCTATTTCTGTGGGGAATCAGGATCCCATTGCGGTAAATTATAGTGCTTGAAGATTTGGCTTCATGTTCAAATCTTTTCTAGCCAGCTCTGCCAGTCTTGACTGGCAGCTACCTTTCCTTTGGCCCAGTGGCACCTGCTGTCCATCACATCCTGTTAAGTAACCCCAAGAGAGAATTCTGGCAAAGACAGCTAGAATGCTGGCCAATCTTCCCGTGCAATTGCTTCTATGAGGCATTGACCTTTGCCTTGCAAACTGCTCTCTAAGCCCTTGGCCCTCTAGACGCTTTTGGCTACTCATGTTGGGCCCTCTGCCAGGACATTGTAGTAGCTTAGTTAACAGAGGAGCTGATGGAGGGGATGTGCTCAGGGCAAGCCAGAGCTAGAGACCACAGCTAACAGAATCCTGAGTTGGAGAGGCCTTTAGATATCATTTACTACTGTGGTTCTCCAATTATGGTCCTCAAACTGTAGTATCTTCACCTCCTGAAAACTTTTGAGAAATGTCCCACCCCAGACCTATTGAATCAGAATCTCTGGGGATGGGCACAGTCATCTGTGTCCTAACTAGCCCTCCAGATGATTCAGAAACATGCTTGGGTTTGTGACCATCTGCTCTAGGCTGATCCCACCAGTTTTCAAGGGGGCACCTCAAGCCCCAGGAAGGTCGCTCTAATGCCTCCTCTCAAATAGCACCTTCTCTGCTTATTGCTGTCTATCAACAGCTTGCTGGTGGTTTGTTTTTTTTAATATATTAATGTTTTCAGGATCATAAATAAGCTTGTCACAGGCTATTGCATTACCATGGCAACCTGGCAGCTGGCTAGAAAGAAGCAGGTAGCACAACTGCCTTGGGGTCTCAGTGGTACTAAAGTAATTGTGGATTTTCTCTCTGCCTATCATTCTATCTCTGCATGGCCTCTTTGTTTCTCTCCTTTTTCCCTTCTCCTTTCTCCTCTTTCCTTCTCTGGTCCTTATTTTTCTCTTATCTCATTAGGAGCAATGTGTTTTCCAATGTTTCAGATTTTCCAAAGGATGCCAAATCTGACCTCCCCTTTGAAATTATAACAACAACACCGTGAGGTAGGAGGCTGTGAGCAGGGTTATTTGACTACATTGCATGAAAATTTCCTCGAATTGATTAATTTATCTTTCAAGACAGTATAGTACATGCACAGAGTACGAAATTCAAACAGTACAAAATGGCACACATTAAGGATAAGTCTCCCTATGACCCCCAGGGTTCAGGCCCCTTCCCTGGGAGGGGGTGTCCCATGAACCGTTTCTTGGGCATCTTTGCTGAGATAGTCCATGCATATCTAAGCATGTTCCTTTATCTCCTTTCTCCTATTTTATTTACATAATTGGCTGCATTCCATACCCACCACTCTGTACCTCATTCTTTCTCGCAACATATCTTAGCAACCCTTCTCCTGCATTTCGAGTTGCCTCATGCTTTTTCATAGCCGCATATTCCATGGTGTAGATGTGCCATTATTTATTTAAGTAGTTCTCTGTTGATGGATATTTGGGTTGCTTCCAGTATTTTGCTGTTTTTATTCCCATTTTACAGCTGGGAAAACTGTGATTGAGAAAGGAAAGTGATGTGTGGAAATTCCCAGAGAAATGTTGGCATTAATAGGCATTGCTTAGTTACAGAATCTAAGAAAAAAAGGAAGAGTCGACTAACTCCTAAATTACAGAGACAGAAGGGCCATCTGGAGACCTGATTTCGTTTCTTCCCTACTAGTGTCTTATCTAGTTCAGTTAAATTCTGCTAACATTGTCTGATGCCTGATAAGTAATTAAATAATTGTTTGTGGGAAGTATTTTAAATCTATCTTCCCTTTGTTAGGTCAGGAGCTGTGTTTTCCTCACTACCTCATCCCTAGCTAGTATTACACTTCCAGCAAGTACTGGGTATACAGTAGGTGCTCAATAAATACTCAAATGAATGAATGAATGGGCCAGGATTGTGTGTGATTAAGCTAATGGGCTTGGAGGCTTGGGTTTGAATCTTGACTCTAATACTTATTAGTTGTATAATCTAAGACCCGTCACTCAACTTCTCTATGCCTCAGTTTCCTCAGCTTGGAAATGGAAATGCTCCTTTGGGGTTGCTGGGATGATCAAGTGAGTGAATGCAGGTCAAGTATCCATCACAGGGCCCTGTGCACAGTGAGAGCTCAGCCATTTCTCTCAGCTTCCTTCACTGTCATGTACTGCCCAGAAATTCTGATGGGGGAGCTGAAAAATCTTCAAAGAAGAGGTAATTTGATCTGGGCCCTGAAGCAGGAGTAAGATTCCGGCTCTCCAACTATAAAATGAAAATGATGACACCCAGTTTCTGTCTCTCTCTAGGGAGATGGTCCAGCTTAAAATCCCTCAAGAGGAAGATACCGCACAATTAAAAGACACCATTATTATTCAACTGGAAAAGTGCCTTCACAAGTGAACTAATCCTTGCCAAATATGATTCTGCTTGTGCTGTGTGTAATTGAATATTTAGTGAGGATTTAACCCAGAAGCCAACTGTGCTGTCGGTTAGTGTCAAGTTTAATGGGGC
>NW_011896860.1:5124-5750 GCF_000151845.1 Pteropus vampyrus | reverse complement strand
CGGCTCTGCCTGTCTCTCTGCATCATGCTCTGGGGTCTTCTACACCCCTGGAGCTCACTTCCTCCTCTCAAGCACAGCCTGGAAATGAGGGGAAGCGAGGGTGTGCATATCCCTAGTATTAATGGGTAAATGTCAGAGACTCTCCTGTTTTTGGAGGGACCGATCTGTGATGTGCGTGCCTCTGTGTGCATGTGTGTATGTGTATTCAGTTACCAGAACTGGGGTGCATAGAAAATGTCCAGAAACAATTAAAAGACATTTAATCAATGTCTACAACGTATTCTAGGTCCTGGGTTTACAAAGAAAACTGAAGACGGCCCCTGAGTTGTTAGAGCTCAGGCTTCAGTCGGCGATGGATGCCGGCAAACACGTCTCTCCTGCTGCCGTCTTCCCACGCTCTTCCTCTTCGAAAACTCAGGTCAGGAGTCAGCTCTTTCCAGAAGCTTTCTGATAACCTTCCTTCAGAATCTCCCTCTACAGATGTCCTTAGCATTTGGTTTAGACATCTGTGTTTATATCTGTCCCCTTGCTAAAAGATGAGCATCTCGAGGGCAAGGACCCTGCTTTATTCAGCTCTATATTCCCGTAACATAGAACATGTGTGCAGTGGGTCCTCAATAGAGCTT
>NW_011896860.1:0-1869 GCF_000151845.1 Pteropus vampyrus | reverse complement strand
CATCACCGTCCGGCTTACAGTCTGGGACCGATGACCAAGTCTGGTGATGATTACATACGAAATAGAAACTGACGATCCTAAAGCCTAGAGACCCAGGAGTTAACAAGGGCGTTTGTTTTAGTCAGTAAAATCTCAGGGTTAAAAATCAAACTAGAGGAATAGAAGACACAGAGGAGTTTAGGTAGAGTGTTTGTTGGCAATTAACAAATAACTTTAAGTTGGGGTGCCATTCTCAACAGGATGGGAATAGGTAGACAGAGGATGTCTTAGTCAGCTTGCACTGTTATGACAAAACGCCGTAGACTCTGTGGCTTAAACTCCAGGCAACTATTTCCAAGATCAGGGCGCCAGTGTGGTTGGATTCCGGTGAGGATGCTCTGCTTGGCTGGGGTTGGTGCAGTTTGACTGCTCATGTGACTTCTTTGCGAATGCATGGGGGGAGAGATGTATTTCTCTCCTTCTTCCTCCTCTTATAAGGGCACTAATCCCAGGGTAAGGGCCTCACCCTCATGACCTAACTACCGCCCAAAAGTCAAATTTCCAAATAACGTTACGCTGGGGGCTAGGGCTTCCACATACGTATTTTGAGAGACACAATTCAGTCCATATCAGAGGAAATGAGATCGATAGAGAGCGGAGACATGGCTATTTCGTGGAGAATTTGCTTCAGAAAGTGTTGAAACCACGCGTTAAAAGGCGAAGCGGAAAACGTTTACCCTCTTTCTGTCCTTCCTAATCTCCGTCCCTGGCCTCTGCTTATCTTATCTGTGGCCTCATGTCTCCCAACGGCAACCCGGTTTTCAATTTATTCCAGAGAAGAGATACTGTGGCATCTCCAACTTTATCCTCTCATCCTTGTGACCTAAAAGACGGGGCCTCGAATGGCATCATTTTGTTCAACATCACTTTGTCATAACGTTTATGAGAAAAGAAAAAATCAATCCCCAGCCAGGGCCACCGGGGGTGGGGAGTTTGCACATTCTCCCCACATCTAGGGGGCTGTTCTCCAGGCCCTCTGCTTTCCTCCCACGTCCCAAAGACATGCACGCGGGTCAGCGTGTCTGAACGGCCCCAGTCCGCCTGAGTGTAGGGGCCCCTGCTGTGAAAGGACCTCCTGACCAGGGTGGGTCCCACTGTGCACCCTGAGCTGCTGGGACAAGCTCCAGCCACCCGACCCTGAACTGGAATACACAGTTTGGAAAATCATTATCTCGTTTTTATTTATCTTTCTTAAACGTAGATATAGCTCACCTTTGTTTCGGCGTTTAATATTAGAAGTATTTTGGGTCTTTATTTAGCAGTTTAGTGATGCTCTTGTGAAATATGCTGTAGGAAATTAACTCTTGTTTTTGTCAATTAGCCTGTGGTAAAATTGGTTGTTATACGTCATTTCCCTTAAAGTCACTGTTTCCCAGTGACGTTAAGTGGGGACTTATTGTACTTCCCATGTCCAGACTGAAGAGCCCCAAGGAAGAGCTCTGTCAGCTGAGCTTGACACAGCCCCAGATGACATGTTGAGACAAGAGGAATGAACAACACACCCAGTCTGGGGGGGCGGGGGGTGGTGAGACCCTAGGATTGGGCACCACATAGAAACAACATTGTTGCACAGGAGGTGAGCAGCTGCCCAAGCAGACAGGGCAGTGGATGAACAAAACTATCCAATGTGAATGACTGGGATGTCCTAATGTAGCGACTGATGGGTGATATCAATGGATAACAGAGTTCGGAAAAGTAGAATGGGCTGGGACTCAGGTGAGCTGGACTCTTAGTTTCTACACATGAACCATGATTCTTACTTTTCTGAGCTGTATCTGTAACATAAGGAATCCCTAAATTTGCTGTGTATAAGAATCACTTTGGAGATTT
>NW_011896859.1:4002-5220 GCF_000151845.1 Pteropus vampyrus | reverse complement strand
GGGCATAAAAAGGGAAGTGCGTGTTTCAAATCTATAAGTTTAAAAGCCATTCAGTGCCACAAACTGTACTTCTCAGGAGTTACGCATAGGTCTTTGTGTAGGAAACGTTTTAATGGTCTCACCAACAAAAAGAAAAGGACGCAGGCCTCAGTTCTTAGCCCACCTGCGTTAGATAAATAGCACAGCGAGTGTTAGGAACTGGGCTCTGAGATGAGGATGAGCAGTCTCTATAAGTTGAGGTGAGAAAGAGAAAAAAGATGGAGATGGACGCCAGCTCAGCACCTTCATGATGGGTGCAGAAATTCAGCCATCACCTTATTTTTCTACTAGCACGAAGGCATTGTCTTGTACTCCTTTGTGCCGGGCATGGTGAATGGTGCCTTCCCTGACATCCTCTAGTTTGACACCCTTTTGGACACAATTCAGACATAACAGAGTAGCTAAAATTGTTGATTTTGAGTTGATGTAAGGTGCCTACTTCTGAGAAACTCCAGGAGCTCTTTTGATAACACTAAAAGATAGCACTAGGTTAGCACGAGATGGCAGTCTAGATTAGACTCGCTGAGTCTGTCTCCATTTCCACAAAACTGCTTTCTTTTCGACATTTCTCTGCACTCCCTGCGAGTGTCTGAAGCTGTCTGTTCCCAATATTGCAGTGTTGGGGTTTGCGGGGCCCTAGCTCGTCGGGGCATTTGTTTACTCTGGAACTGCATGACACCACACACACCCTTGGTCACATCTTGCTTTTCCACTGTGAATGATCTAGTGTTGCAATGCCCAGTTCCTTTGTGAAACCTCCCCTCCCCGTCCTCACCAGCCCCTATCTTGGGTTATTTCTGCATTTTTGTGACTCACTCTACTAGAGGTAAAGTGGAGGTTGAGGCTCATCAATATTTAGTGAGTTTTGATTTACATATCCCTTATGATTCGTGATGTTGAGCATTTTTTCAGGTGTCCGTTGGCCATCCATATGTCCTCTTTTGAGATATGTCCATTTATGTCCTCTGCCCATGTTTTAATCAGATTTTTTTTTTATGTTGAGCCGTATGAGTTTTTTATGTTTTGGATATTAACCCCTTATCAGATATATTATTTGCAAATATCTTCTCCCAGGATGCCTTCTGGTTTTACTGATGGTTTCCTTTGCAGCACAAAAGCTTTTTAGTTTGTTGTTTATTTTTGCTTTTATTGTCTTTACCCTAGGAGACATATCCAAAA
>NW_011896859.1:0-327 GCF_000151845.1 Pteropus vampyrus | reverse complement strand
GGGCGAGCAGCATTGTACCTGAGCCGTCTTCTCCTTGTAAGTCACCACTAATAAAGGGCAAATGGCTTTTCTCACGTTGCTTCCCAATAGCTCTGTTTGTCTCCACCAGCGTGTCCCTGCCTTTCCTGGAATCAAAAGTTTGAATTCAGTCCCTGATCACTGTTTCTTTTAAAGGCTTTGCAGCAGGGAGAGCCCTGCAGAAAGGTGTGATGTGGCGTTTATCCATTAAAATAGAGATTGGGAAAGAGCCAGACTCCAAATTCCAAATCTCAGATTCCCGTCAGGATGGAATAGCTTTCACCAAATCTTGTCAAGCTTCCCCAGCTA
>NW_011896858.1:7647-8165 GCF_000151845.1 Pteropus vampyrus | reverse complement strand
CTGAAGGCTCACCACGTTTCCTGAATGGAGAAGCGACTTCTCAGATTAAATCTGGCAGCTGCTTTTATAGAGAAAGCAAAACGAATCAATGAGAGGTTTTAAAGCTATTATCTGATCTTGGCAACTGGCCTTTACAACCTGTCTGCCCCAGTGGAACACGGAGGGAGAAGCAGAGAGAACCACCTGCTCTCACGACGACTGCGTGGTGGGGACCGTCTCGGGCGACCAAAAAGTGTGTGCTGAGGCTGGATGATGACCACGGTGGTGGCCGGCCAGCACGGGTGCCGGTGCCAGCCACGGCTAGGACGCACCAGGTCAGCCTGCGGACGACGTGCGTGAGGGTCTCCGCTCCACAGAAGTGAACTCCGAAGCGAACGAGGCGGTTCCGTGAGCTGCCCGGGCAGGGAGTGGGCAGTGGGAGCTCGGCAGGCCGCCCGCCTGCCGTCCACACCCAGACCCCCACGCCATCTCGTCTACACTGCCGGCAAGCGGCATGTGGGGGGCGGGGGGAGCAGGAG
>NW_011896858.1:0-4200 GCF_000151845.1 Pteropus vampyrus | reverse complement strand
ATGTAAAATAAATATGACTTACATAAACCAAACGAGGCAGCACTGAAGACCCACCGCCCCAGGGGACACTGCCGGGGGGTCAGGCGAGCGTTCCTGAGATGCAGCTGCACACAAGGCCCAGGCCGGGACCTGTCGCCTGTTCCCTGGCTCCATCGCAGCCTTGCTGGCCAGGAGGATGAGCTCGCACTGCGGCCGAGTCACTCATGGGAGACTGAGTGAGCCACGCCCTGGACTCCACGCGGGCTTGGCAGCCACACCGCTGTTTTCCGTCGCCCCAGATTCAAAGGCCTGTCTTGTCCAGGCTTCAGTCCCCAAATGGAGCTGGCCGGCCTGGGACCTGGGCAGCACTTGGCGAGCATTTGCTTCATACCCGGGTGATGGCCACCATCACGTGACTGGCCCTCGGGCATCTGGGGCTCAGACCTGCCACCGTGTCTGCTGTCTCTCCGGGTTCTCTGCCACGAGCTGGACGTCCGCCTGGCTCTCTGCTGCACGAGCGCTGCTGGGAGGTGCCGTCGGCATGCTGCCCTCTGAGCGTCCAGCCGCCTGATGCAGACGGCGGGGCCAGGATCACGCGGTCCTCAGGTTCCCCCCATCGTTAGCATCGCGATCGGGTGTTACGTGTGGAACAGCTGAGCGGCATCTGTGTGACTCAGGACGTGAGACCCGGCGCTGTATCAGGTGGCTCTCAGGGATCAAAGGCCGGGTGTGACTTTGCTGTGACGTTGATTATAGTAAAAACAAGTAATGAGCAGAGAGAAGCAAATCAGACAGGTGCAAAACACTGAGCACGACGCAGCACATGGCGGTGTCACTGCTGTAGGTGGAGGGGCCTCAGAAGGTCCCTAGCACGGTCTCCCAGGGCAGGAAGGGTGCGGATGCCATCAGGAGCAGCGGTGGCCCCCTCTGCTTGTCATCAGCCTGTGGGTTTGCGATGCTTAGTTTTAATTGAGCTGGGCCACGATTAAAACAAACAAACAAATAAAATGCTTTAGAAAATGAGTTTAAAGACACTCATTTCAGGTTTTGTGTCCCTGCAGATATGGACCTACTGTGTTCACGCGTGTGCGTGTGTGTGTGTGTGTGCATGTGTCTCAGCACACTAGCCTTTAGGATAAGACTGTTCTCTATTTTAAATAACCTCGGCTCCAAATAAGTTAAAATGTAATTGACAAGCGCATTCTCCGTAACGTAGGAGGGTCACACGAACACAGACGAAGCGGAGGCAGCCGAGCTGACGTGACCGTGCCGGAGCTGTGACTGCAGAGGACAAGGCCTTCGTGCACGGACGGTTCCCGTGTGGCTCAGGTCCGAACTGTCTCCCGGAGCAGGACGAGCGTCAGCGCGTCAGCAGGGCATGGGGGCACAGGCCCGGCCAACCACGGGCCCACGGGGCACGGGTCTGGGGTACGCAGAGCACATGGGGCACATGGAGCACAGGCCTGGAGCACACTGGGTGCACGGGGCACACAGAGCACACGGGGCAGAAGTCAGGCCGCACTCAGCTGTTACGCTCGGGGACATTAACTGAAGTTTCCGGGTCGGCATCACACACCCGTGTCCCCCAGCCTGACCCCCAGTACAGAATCTGCCTGCCTCACTGGGGATGCAACACAATCCTCGTAAGAGGACTCACGGTGCAGACCCCGGTTCATCAGAACCAGCTTCTGGGAGGGAGCACTCCTCTTGGCCAGGGTTTGGGGTGCGTTCAGGTTTAGGGCAGCACACTTTGCAGTGCACTCCAAGCACCTCCGCACGCTCGGGGGCCTGGGGGACCAGCCCGGCCGTCTGCGTGTCGGAGCTGCAGAGCAGGCCTGGACGACCATGTCAACCTCCCCTCCCTCCGGGCGAAGCCGCCTCGGCTCCTGGCGCCACGCACGCGGCTGAGGGGCGCGGGTCACGCAGGACCGGGCAGGCGGTGACGACTGAAGTCCCCTGACTTGCACAGTCAGGGGAGCTCCCCTCCCCGCAGCCGGGCCGCCTACCTGCCTGGCACCGGGGGCAGACAGGGTTTGTGGATGGGGTGAAGGCCCATCTCCAAACTTGCCCAACAAGCCCACCCAGAGCAACGAAGTGCCTTCCAGAAACAGCTCTCTGCGGGGACTCGGGCACACCCTGCCCACTCAACCGCAATGTTGGCCCCTGGTGGGAACTCAGGAGCTGGGCCAAGGTCCCCAGCGGCCCAGTGGGCTCTGCCAGACAGCCATGCGGGGACAGACGCACAGAGTGCCGTGGCATCGACGAGCCGAGACTGCCCACAGGTGCCCACGGCCCACAGCACAGGCCGTGGTGGCCGGACCCCCACATAGCCACACAGCGCTGGGGGGCCCGGCGAAGCCATGCCTGCTTCTGCCCCACAGGGCTGCGTTCACGCTCCTACGGCTCACGGCCCCACGTGGGGCACTACGGAAAGTCGGCAGCGCGGTGTGACAGGCCACCCGCGTGCGGTCTGAGCCCCCGAGTCCCCCACACCTCGACCCCACGGGCCCTGAGCCTCTGCTCTTAGGGTCCAGCACCCGCCTGCTTCAGAGGCCTCCCCAACAGCTGATGCTCGCACTGGGTCACCCCTTCTCACAGCTGAAACCATGCGTCTTTGGCACCTTCGTGACACAGGCGAACGCGCTGTGGAGGTTACAGGGTGCACGTGCTCTTGCGTCTCCACCGGACGACAGCTGTCTAGAGACCCTGGTCGCCTCGCTCGGCACAGACCCCCTCTGCGCACTGGGTCGCGCGAACTGACTTAGCGTTTCGACGGCCCCAATCACACTAAATGCAAGTGCCAGCTGAGGAGAGAGCAATTCATTCAACTTATCTCTGACCCTGAATCAGGAAATTCCAGCCGCTTCTTGCGTCGGGATGTTCACCGCCCCGTTTCTGCTTCACGACTCCGTAGTAACTGCTCCGGAAGGTGAGAAAGCAGAGAACACCGCCATCGCTCTGCGTGTGCTGCTGAAGGCGACGCCAGGCGTGCTTGTCGGGGTAGCATTGGGTCAGGTGCTCCAGATAATCAGTCAAGGGGCTCGGCGGGGACACGGCCCGCCAGGCTGGGATCCCCGGCTGACCGCTGGCCGGCCTGTCTCACTGGGGCTCACTCTTCAGTGTCACCAGGGATTCCCAGCTCACCGCCAGGCAGGACCCGAGCAGGCTCGCACTTTGCTCAGTGGTCCCTGAGCCTCTCCGAGCAAATGTCACCCTGCTCCCCTACCGCCCCGTCCACTGAAACGTGTTTCCCACTCAGACGCTCTGAGGTGAGAGGCCACGTGCCTGGGGGGGGGGGCGTTGTCTGGCCTGTGACAGTGTCAGCCTAACTGCACTGCTGCGTCCCTGTGGAGTCCGCTGCGCTCCGCCCACGTGTCAGCCGCTGGCACGGCCCGCACGGGCAGGGACGCCGGGGGACGGGTGGGCCCCTCGGTCTCTGCCGAGGGAGGGGCAGGCCCTGGCTGCAGACTGGAGAGCCCCGTGGAGCTGCTGATGACCGGGGCCCCCGTGTGATGCGCCCCCTGCAAACTGCGCCCGCCCCGTCTGCGGTGAAGGCGGCAGAGGCAGCGGGGTTCACGGGGAGAAAGCTGGATTCGCACCAACACCTGGTTAGTTCTCTCTTCGTTTTCCTAATTTTCCTTTTCATGCTATTTTTCTTTTACACACTTATCGTCATTTACTCGACACTTTACTTTTTCATCTGGTAACGGATAATGCGCTGAAATTCACCCCCATGGAATGCATGACGATGTGGGAGATAAGCCTGACGGCAGGAACCCCCCGCTCACGACAGCTTCGGCATTTTGAAAGGCTGGTTCCCGGCGGCCTGCTCTGCCGCACGTCTACGGACGAGGCACCGGGCCCCTGAACAGCAGGCGGACACGACAACGCCGTGGACGCCGAGTTCACGCGCGGGCAGACGCCCCGGCAACCACACCCCACTGGGAGCCAAAGCTTCGCCCTGCGGCAGACGCGGGTGCAGACACGGGGTCCTGGGCGCAGCCACCTGAGGGCCAGAGGTCAGGTCGCCAGAAGCTGGGCGCCATGATGGCAAAGGCGCCACAGCGCTGCCCCCCGACGGCCTGTCCCCTGCAAATTGGCAGGAGCCAAACAGCAGACGGTGCGGGCACACGCCAGGACGGCGTGGTTGACGGCGGGCCTCGTGGGGACGGTGGCCCGCCACACAGCCGGTGTCCGGTGACGTCACGCAAGGAAATCGCC
>NW_011896857.1:2820-4237 GCF_000151845.1 Pteropus vampyrus | reverse complement strand
CACCAGGAGGGTTTTGGAGATCTTCTCTCAGTGGAGCGGTGGGATGGGAGCCGCACAGGTGTCTGCCTGGGAAGGGGCTGGGGATTAGGGGAGAGTGGGAAAGAATGCAGATGGGCGGGGCCGGGTGGGCAGTCGCCAGAGGGAGGTGGCACGCGCTGGGGGAAGAGGGGTCCCGACGTGTTCTTTAGATCACCGGAGGGGGGAGAGGGAGGAAGACTGGTGGGGACGGCGCTCGCTCCCAGAGCAAAGCCGGGAGTCAGGAAGGATTAGATCCACTGAGCTTAGTGCTTAACGCGTTGATATTTTATATATTTCATTTTGATATTTGGCACTATTTTTTATAATAAAAATATCAGATGTTAAAAATTCCCGTAGAAGAGTAGAAAAACAACTAAATCAGATCATTATCTGAAAGCCTTCTAAAACATTTGAGCCACGGACTGAAGTTTTATTTTTTTATTTAAATTAATTGGACAAGAGGATGGCATTGGGATAATTATAATCCTTGGTTCATAGCACATTTCCTGAGTTATTTTTAATAATCTCATAGGCGTACGTGCCTCCAGCTCCCTGAACACAAACCAAGACAATAGCCCCCATCTAACATTATGGGGCCCGGCACCCCGATGCATCGCCTTCCTCTCCCGCCGAGGTCGCCATCTCTCTGCACTCTGTCTTCGTCACTTCTCGCCTTTCTTTTCATACAGTTTGAATGAGCATTTATGCATCCTTCGGAAGTAGGTGTTTTTAGTTCAGCTGTTTTTAACTTTATGAAAGAGCTTTTCTTTCTCTTGCGCGTCGGCCCCGTGCGGTGTGTGGCCGCCGCACGGTGTCGCCCCCGCTTCTCGTCCAAGAGCACGCGGGGCGCCCGGGCCCGGTGGCGATGACCGGGTTTAAGGGGGGCCCCCGTGCTGGCCCAGGCGGTGTGGCGCCCGTGCCGGCTCCGCAGGTGGTTCGAGAGGCTTGGGCTGGGGGCCCGCCTGGCACGTCTCTGGCCGCCAGGTCAGCCGGCTGCGCCTTCCCACGTGCTTTCTTTCTCGTCCGTGAAGTGCCCGTTCGCATCTCCGGGATGTTTCCGCAGTAGATCCGTGTTCTTCATGGTGGGCAGTACACGTGCCTCACCTGCTCTTCCTATTAAACCTGGTCAGCTGTATGCAGAGAAGGCTCTCCCGGTTTTATAAGCCGTCTTTTCGTGTTATTTAAGGTTTCTTCTGAGGAACAATAATTTTAATAGAGTCAAATTTATCCATTTCTTTTTCTTTTGTAGTTAATGTTTTTGGGCCTTGTTAGAGAAATCTTTTACATATGCGAAGGTCCAAGAGGTATATAGTTATAATTTCTATAAGATTTTGTGTTTTTAAGTTATTACTTTAAAACGTTTTTTCTAAAATATTTACCAGATATGTTTTCTTTACAG
>NW_011896857.1:0-1660 GCF_000151845.1 Pteropus vampyrus | reverse complement strand
GTCCCTCGCAGGTTGTCGTTGTCGGAGGTTCTGCTGTCGTCTGTGGTGGCCTCGCCTCTGTCTCCACCTTCACATCTTCCTCTCGCCACTGCCAGGCCGAGGGGTCTGAAGCGCGGCTCGGCCCGTGCCGCTTTCCCGATTCAAACCCTTCAGCGTTTTCCGTCCCCTCCCAGATGGAAGCCAGAGCGCTTCAATCCGGGAAAACGAGTCTTCTGTCGAGGATGCTCTGTCTCATGCTCCAGACTGGTCTTTTCTTTTTCTTTTTACCAGTTGAGCTTTAACCTCCAGTAACATCAGTTGCTTCTAGTCGTTCTTCATATGATGTATGTCTACATTTATTTATTCACTTTTATATACTTTTTTTGGTCTCCACTTTCGCTCCCTCCTCCCTCAATATGCAGTTCTCTCCCTTCGCCACCTGACTGGTTTCTGTCACTTCACCAGGTCGCCTGTCCTGGCCCTGAATTCATTACTGCATCTCAGTGTTTTCGTGATACCGTGTGCATATGTCTGTCACTTAACACAGTGTTCCACAATCGTATGCGGCTGTTTCCTTCACACCGGGGGCCCCCTTAGAGCAGGGACTGCATTCTCTTCATCTTCGGGTCCTTAGTGCCCGGCACATGCTGTAGAAGGGTCACATGAACGAGGAAGAAGTGGCGGTCAGAGACGAGCTCACGTGGGAAACAAGTCTGACTCCAGTGGACTGTTTCAGCCGCGGAGTAATTCCAGCGACCTGTGTGCAGATTCGTTACTGTCAGACGCTTTTGTTACTAGTCCTAATAATCACATCCTAATCAGATACTGTTGTCCCAAGTAGACACGTTGGCCCTGTGGACAGAGTTGTTCGTTTCTTCAAGCTTTCTGTCCCCGGACCTATAGGTGGATGGTCCCTTCTGGAAGTAAAAGCCATGCTACATTTGGGGTGCTCCCTATTTTTCCTCCATAAAGAGTTCCCGAAGGAGGGTACATCGGTGTACTCTCCAGCCTGAAAGGGTGGCCGATGTGTTTTAACTCTTTTCAACCTACATACTCATGGGACCTACCTATTCATACAAAGAGGCACATGCCACATTTGTTTATGAAGCCAAGGAGGATTAACAGCCTTTTCCGAGCATTTTTTGATTCTTGTTAGTTGTGATTATCAGGCTGCTGTTAAAATAGACAAATGTAATGTTTTACAGTCTAAACTCAAAGGAAAAGTGTCCCGTAGGAAGCACATTATATTTAGGGATCTCAGACAGCTAAGAAGCTCAGCTCGTTAAGAAGTAACAAGACTATTTTTACTAGAGGTGTATCATCCACATAGTACAGTTTAGGTACATTTGGACTGGATATATAATAAAGGAACTGTGATATACAGGTTCCTTGCATATATTTTGGGGAAAAAAGGCTTCTCTGCCATACACACAGCATGGTAGCAGCTTCAGAAAATTGGTGTTTTAGCCAAATGTCACACGTAATGTAGAGTCTAAGAACCCAAATATTGACCTTGGAGGTTGCTTCCTAACCGTAAGTACGAACAAGGCGGGTAACCGACGGTGCTGTCCCCTCTAGAATACAGACGCTATTAGCGTGCAGACTGCAGGCCCGCGGGAGAGGCCCGGCCCCCACGTTGCAGGCCTCTGGGCCTCCCGAGCCTCTCCTGATGGCAGAGCCC
>NW_011896856.1:3962-5417 GCF_000151845.1 Pteropus vampyrus | reverse complement strand
AATTACCTGGCTGCCTTTGAAGTCTCATTTTTGTGAAGCTCCCATATGTAATTAAATTTGTTTTTTCCCCCTCCTGTTAATCTGTCTTTTTATTATGGCCGGCAGGGGTGGGGGTGGGGGCTCAGGGAGGGTGTGGGGTGGGGCGGGGGCAGCAGCAGAGAGTTCTCAGCCAAGAATCCAGAAGGATAGAAGGAAAATTACTTTGCTCCCTAACGGCACTTAATCACTTCATTATACTACTTCTCACTATGAATAACCATCATGACCCTTGTTTCTACAGTATTCATAAAGGCACTGTTGATGTTCATAATAATTCTTTCTCCACCACCCATTTCACGGTCCTCTGGCCTGCAGCAAGCATCTCAGCTGACTAGGAATCTTTACTTGATATATGGACTCTAGAGTCCATCTGGGTTTAAATCCACTCTTACCAGCTATGTCAGCTTGGCAAATTGATTAACTTCTCTGTATCTCAGTTTCCTAATGTATAAATGGGGAAGATAATAGTTCCTATATCTTGGGATTATTACAAAGATTAAATAAATTAATACCTACAAGGCACTTTATTTTTGCAGTGTGAAGGGACAGTTCCAGAGGCTCCCACTTAACCCTTTCTACCATAATAACATTCAGAGCACAGACTAGGGACCCAGGGTGACTATTCTGCCAATACTTGAACTACAGCTGAGCACTGAAGAACTGAGGAAATAACTATAGGTTGGGTTCAAGGATCCACTAGGATCCCTATGGATGGTCCTATTGTGAGTGAGCCCCATAAACTTCCAAACATCTACCAGAGAAATACAAATGGCATTTGGAGTCCCCAGGAATTAACATTAGCTAGGAGGTAATAATAACAATCCTGAAAGCCCTATATAACCCCATTTTCAAGGGCCCAGTTGCACTCGTATGGCTTCAAGTGCCTTTTTTTAAAGAAAAATAGGAAGACATCAGTGTACACTTGTGGTGGCGTTGCAGGGTTCTTCAAGAGCACATGGTCACTTTTTTATTCAAGAGACTCTGGGTCTGGAAAGTGATTCGGGTCTGGAAAGTGATTCAGTTCTGGGAATAAGGTGAAGGACTGCGATTCTCCATCACCATGCCTAAAGTCAGTCCTCTGTCTCCCAGACTTAGATTCTGTTGGTGTTGTTATACAAATTAAGTAAAACTTAAGTGCCCTAGGATCTACTAGGTGCCCTCAAATACCTCTAAAGTCAAATCCCTCTGATAATCACACAGGTCTTCTGCTCATTTCAGGAATCAAGACATGCTTGCTCCTTTTTTTTTTTTTTTTTTTTTTTTATAGAAACATCTTCTCTATCATCTCTGGCCCACAGAGGGTGAGTACTTTTCAAGAATGCTAATTCTCCTCTCCCCAGCGTGTTTTTTTCTAAAGCTGGGTGAGTAGATCAGCTATTATAAATCTCTAATATTCCTGTCTCCTAGAATCTTTGG
>NW_011896856.1:0-1797 GCF_000151845.1 Pteropus vampyrus | reverse complement strand
GGGTCTTGGGAAATCTGTCATCTTTGTTTCTATCTATGGAAAAGAGAATTCATAATATAGAAGAACTACAAAGGAAAGATTTGGGGTAGAAGCAAATGAAGAATGTCCCTTACAAAGGCTTTATGAAAAAAAAGTTTATGGTTTTGATCAATAAATTATTTTCAACTATATAGAACAAACAACAAACAAACATAAAGCCCTCTCTTATGTATCTTTTGAATTCCATACTATTATGTATCTTTTGAATTCCATACTATTATTTATAATACCTATTCAAAACATAAATTAAAAATATAAATGCAGTTTTTTAATATTTATTTTTCAATTAAAGTGGACATTCAATATTATTTTATATTAGTTTCAGGTGTATAGCATAGTGTTTAGACATTTATATAATTTACAAAGTGATTCCCCCCAATTAGTCTAGTGCCCACCTGGCACTATGCGTAGTTATTACAATATTATTGACTACATTCCCTATGCTGTTCATCACATTCCCAGGAGGGGGATTGGGAGGCTGGGTGAAAAAGGTGAAGGGATTAAGAAGTACACATTGGTAGTATAAAGGCGCTTTTCAGTGACCTTCCGTTGGACCATTTTTCTTATCTTCACTTATCTTAGGCTGTTGGGGTCTTATAACGCCTTACATTGTCATTGTTCTTTAACACTGGCAATTGTTTTGATTGACTCTGATAGTCTTTGATCTCATTTAGTTCTTGTGTTGTTGTAAAGATAAATGAGGTAATCTCATTTAAATACTTAAAACATCTAGCAAAGAGCTTGGCACATAGTAGCTTGGCACATGGTAATCCTCCTGCTTTTCCTCTTCCTAATATTATTGCCTATGGTTGTTATTCAAGTCTTGATTGCAAAGAACTCATTGAGATGTACAGGGTATCATTGAAGGGCTTTCCAAATGTCCCCACAACTTAAATATGGACACTAATTCAAGCTAAGCCAGTTATGCTTTCTTTCTAGAGAAGGTGTTAGGTGCTTGAAAGGTAAGATCACATATAGATGGGCTCAGAGTTGGTACCAAAACAGCCCAAAGATACACAGAAAGGAAGCAGTTGAAACTGGGGAGCTGTGGAGTTAACCTGGTTATCATATGTGGGCTCTATAGTCAAGTTGCCTTAAATCTCTGCCCTGTCGCCTACTAGCTGTGGGATATTAGGCAAGTTACTTCAGCTCTCCAAGTTTCTATTTCTTCACCTATGAAATAGGAATAACAACAGCATCTATCTCATTAGGTTTTGTTCATTGCTGTATATAATTCCTATCATATAGCAAGTTTGATTTCTGGATTTTAGTTTACTTGAAAGTTTATGTTTGAAAAACATTTTAATTCCCCAAGTCTTTATCTTCCAGTGAAATAATGACTCTGCATTTCATGTCTCCTGGATATCTGTAAACATAGTTAAGATGTTTTAAAAGAAAGTTTTTATAACTAATCAGCTTTAATATAAAACTCAGTATCTCTTCATTTATAAAAATGGAAAGATTTTGAAGATCTCAGAAGGTCTAAAAGTATCAAGTTGCATTTAGTTCAAAGTTTTCTTTAGAGAGAAAGTTTCTTTTTAAGGCTAGATGGATGTCCATTCATGGGTGCATTGATTTGCTATATGTTCAATCAGGTTAATTCCAGCTAGGTTGTGGAAACTGTGTCATTTCACAATTGGTCAAGTGCTCCATTTGACATGCAGAACTAAAAGTAATCTAACAAAAATGTCTTTCTACATCTTTCTCAAATGAGTTCGAGAAAAACTGGCAAGATCTCTGTGGCTAACTACCAGAAAC
>NW_011896855.1:3149-5614 GCF_000151845.1 Pteropus vampyrus | reverse complement strand
TCCCAAGCAGGACTTGTCCAGAACCAAAAGCTTTCTCCTCCCAAAGTTCTGTCTTTTTCATTCAGGAAGAAACTCCTTCCCAGAAGCCCCCCAGCAGATTTCCCCTAACGTCTCATTGGCCAGGACTGTGTCACATGGCCACCTCTAGCTGCAAGGGAGGCTGGGAAAGTGAGTATTTAGCTTTTTCAGCTTCTAAGCGGAGGCAGGCAAGAGAATAGCGCTTGATATATTCAATAAATGTTAGCAATTTTTATTGTTTATTCTTCTCTGTCTTTAGGGTATGAACCCCCCCAAGCCCTCTCACCCCCTGCCGTGCCCCCACCTGCCCCGTCACCCCCAGCCTGGCAGGCTCGGGCCCTGGGCACTGCCCGGTTGCAGCTGGTGGAATTTTCAGCCTTTGTGGAACCCCCTGATGCAGTCGACTCTGTGAGTGCAATTTTGGGATCATCACTACAGGTGTTTTGGAATGTAGAGGGTTATAGGAAGTGAAAGTATAAAGCAGGAGTTCTCAAACTTTAGCATGCATCAGAATAATGTGGAGGACTTGTTAAAACACAGATTGCTGGGCCCTACCCTCAGAATTTCTGACCCTGTAGGTTTGGTGCGAGGCCTGATCATTTGAATATCTAACAAATTTCCAGGTGATGTTGATGCTGCTGGCCCGGGGACCACACTTCGAGAACTCTTAGCATAAAGGAACTGGAAGGTCATGGGGTCAGGGGTTGGGAAGGTCAGGGAAACTCCCCCAGGACATTGCTTATTCATTCATCAAACATTTCTAGGTGCCTGCTGTGCGCCAGGCTTTGCGGTGGATACCGGGAACTTTGAAAAGCAGATCTTGTTTCTAGGCTTGAGCTTTTCCTGGCCTAGGATGGAGACAGATGCCATATTAGTCATAGAGGGCTGACTGTTAAAAGAAAGAACCCCGACAGCCAGAGACTGAACGTCATAGAAGTTTCTCACTCATGCATCATTTCTCTGTGGGCGTTCAGCAGGAGCCTTCCGTACAGTCATTCGGAGAATCCAGGCTCCTTCCATTTTGCAGCCCTGCCATTTTCTAGGGCTTCAGTATCTGCTGCTGGATTGTCTGCATCTGGCTGGCAGATGGTGGAAGGCAGAGAGAGTCAGGTTTTATGATTCTGGCTTCGCAGTGGCAAACATCAGGCCAGCTCACTCCCCATTGGACAGAACTTAGTCATGTGATCACACCTAACTGCAGAGAAGCCTGGGAAATGTAGTTCAGCTGCGTGAAAAGGAACCAGGGTTCGTGAACTCATAGATTCCCATTGCTGTATAAAGTGGTCCTGGGAAAACCATCCCATCTCACTTGGAGCAAAAGCTGAAGTCCTTCCTTTGTCCACAGGGCTCTGCCCTTGTCACCTGTACCCTCAGCCTCGTTTGCTCTGGTCTGGCCACATGGGCCTCCACGTCCTTTCTCAAACACGCTGGGCCCGCTCCTGCTTCCGGACCTTTGCATCTACGGTTCTGCCACCTGGAATGTGCTTTCCCCAGATAATCTCCACTCACTCTCTCCATGTATTCAGGCCCCTGCCTGATTATCTTCTCAGACTGGCTTTCCCAAACCACCTTACAGAAAATACTAGCCACCATCACCCTTGACTCCCTTGCCGTGCTTTATTAGGATTATTTTCAAAGCATACACCACTCTCTGAAATTTATATTATCCATGGGATGATTTAACATTTTTCTGTCTCTGCTGGTAGACTGTGAGCTCCATGAGGTCAGGGATGTCGCCCTGTAGCTCTGGGACTGAGTAGTGCCTCTACATAGTAGGTCTCAGTAAATGCCTGTTGAGTAATAAGTATGTGCTGGGACAGGGGAAGCCTGAGTTTTTTTTTGGGTGTACAGAGGTGTATTTCTGCCTGGAGAGTCAGTGAAGGCTCCCCTGAGATGACAACATCTGAGTTGGGCTTTGAGGCTTATGTAGGGGTGCCATGTGCAGAACTGGACATTTCAGGTACAGAGATGGAACCAGCATGAGGCTCAGGGAAACAAATAATCGGACGGGGTGGGAGCTGGTGGGGCTGCAGAGAGGTGGGCAGGTGCCGATTCCGGAGGAGCTGGCGTAGCCAAGCCGAGGGCCCCAGACTTACTCCTAGTGATGGGGAACTATGGAGGTGGTGTAGAGAGATCCCATCTGCTCGTGACCAATGGAGGCTTCCAGGAAGTGGCAGATTTGGATGGCCTGGGAAGATGGAGGAGGATTTGTATCAGAGGAAAAGATGGGGAGGATTTTAGGATATGGACGAGAAGTAATAAGAATGGAGACAGAGTCTTGATGTGGCCTATGTGGAGTCCCATCCATCCACACACACCCTGATCAAACATTTATGAACAACCGTTCAGTACAGGCCAGGTTTAGGGGTGTTGGCTTTATCCTGGAGGTGCTGGGGAGCCATGGGAGGATTATGAGCAGGGGAGGTCCAGGGTCAGCTCTGGAGCCA
>NW_011896855.1:0-1459 GCF_000151845.1 Pteropus vampyrus | reverse complement strand
GGGGTCTGACCTCTAAGGATGAGCTGAAGGGCCCGGGAGAGCGTTCCATAGGTGACTGACCCCGCTCAGGCCCCATTGATACGGAGTCGGGAGGGGTCCCGAGGGAGAGCCCCCAGTTGCTAGGGAGTAACTGCCTCCTCGGAAAGGCTTTGAAATCTTGAGTTGGAGCCTTTAGGGGACAAAAGTTGAATTCTGGGGTCCCTCTGTTGGGGGCTCACTGGGGAGAGAGGGACAGGACAATGCGGGGGACTTGGGCTTCTCCAGCACTGATGGAAGCGTGGGCCTTCTTCAGAAACCGGCCCCCCGGAGAGGTGAGGACTTTACGCCAAGGAAGAAAGGTGGGAACTTCAGGGGCAAATGGGAGAAGCCAGGCCATGGGGCAGAGTTCCCATGTTAGAAGGGACGTCCCTTCCAATTTACCCGTCTCCCCATCCCTCAGGCGGACCTGAACTGGGGCCCTAGTGGCGAGGAGGTGGGGGCCGGTGGCAGCAGTGGTGGCTTCTATGGCGTGAGCAGCCAGTACGAGAGCCTGGAGCACATGACCCTCACCTGTTCCTCCAAGGTCTGCTCCTTCGGCAAGCAGGTGGTGGAGAAGGTGGAGGTGAGGCCGGAGGGGTGGAGCTCCGCGCAGGTGAGCGCCCAGCCACCAGCCACTTTGGGGGTGCAGACTTAAATGGACCAGAAACCATGACAGCTCAGGCACCTGGGGGGGGTCTTCATGGTGGGGGTGGGGTGTCCCAGCCTCTAGGGGGTTTAATGCATCGACTTAGAGCTGATATGGAGTTCTAAAGTCACGTGTCGGGGTCACTTTGAGGTTTCAAAGGTAATGCGTGGGACAGAGATTTACAGTCACTCAGATTCAAAAAATTCTTGTGGATATGGAAGAATCCTCAAGGCAAGGAGGTCCAGGGCTCGCACCCAAGGGTTCTGAGGACTTGCGGGGTCTTGAGTTCAGAGGTCATAGAGTTTGGAGATCCTGTGAAGGGTCTCTGGAGGATTTGAGGGCATCTGAGGGCCTGGGGGTCCTTGAGGGGTCAGAACACGGCTCTGAGGCGCTCGGGGTCCCTAGTTTGCGGGCTCAGCGATACTGAGTTGGACAGCCGAGGGTTCCGGGTCCCATCTCTGGTCGCCGTGGATGGGGCGAGGCAAGAGGGAAGATAGCGGTGGGGAGTGGGCGTGGTATCTGAGGGGCACGGAGTGGGGCTGGGTTCCTAGGGTGACCCCTGTTTGTGTCTCAGTCACCGTCCTCCCCGCTCCCTGTCCCCTGGTTCAGACGGAGCGCGCCCAGCTCGAGGACGGCAGGTTCGTGTACCGCCTGCTGCGCTCGCCCATGTGCGAGTACCTGGTGAATTTCTTGCACAAGTTGCGACAGCTGCCTGAGCGCTATATGATGAATAGCGTCCTGGAGAACTTCACCATCCTTCAGGTGATGCGCTGCGGCTGGGCCGGAGCGGGGACC
>NW_011896854.1:3510-5867 GCF_000151845.1 Pteropus vampyrus | reverse complement strand
TGTACTTGCTTATGTCCTGCCTCCCTCACTGGCGGAAGAGCACCCCTAGGAAGGGACCTGGCCCCGTCCCTGCTCCGTCCACTCACCAGAACAGAGCCAGCAGTGCAAGGTGCTCTTGAGCCTTTCTCAAACGGATAAACGGGCGGTGTGAAGAAACCGATGTTTCGCCTGGTGCAGGTCTTCGGGAAAGCCTCACTGTATCATTCCCGATGGCTCTTCAGTGCAGTAACCAGGGGATATGCCCTGGGTGGCCTCAGAAGTGGCAGATTCCCGTAAGGTGGAATCAAGGAAAAGTGCATGTTAGAGGTGGGGAAGTGAGAAAGGCCTTAGCTTGCAGATCCCATGGGGGTTGGCGGGGCGGGGGGGAGTTGGAGGGAACTGGGAGGCACCATAGGCCTGCCCTTGGTAGTAGCATCATTCCATCAGGAAAAAATTCAGTGAGGCTGTTTAGAAAGTTGTAGCATCAAGGGTCCCTGATGGTATCTGGTGAAGCCCCATCAGAGAGCTAAATCCTTTCCTCAACCTCTAAGCAGTAGCTTCCCACCTCGACCGAGCACCCCCAGGGAGGAGCGCCCGAGTACTGCCACGCGGTCTGTTCTAATGATAGACATGGCCGCCCATTGCGCCCAACTCTGGGCCTTGCCTCTTACCCCTACATCCTAGTCCTGCTCTCAAGAGCCACAGAAATAGCCTCATTTTCCTTCCACTGGAAACTTCCCCATTCTTATTTCATCCCTAAGCTCAAGATTTCTGTCTTCAAATCTTCCTTTGGCATGAATGAATGAATGAATGAATGGTTTTGAGTTTCTCACTGTCTTAGTCACCCTCCCTGGTCTCCATTTATTCTTCACTTTTAAGTGTGTCGCTCAGGACACTTCTTGAAATTCTTGTATTCTTGGTGCCTGACACAAGCAAAATATTAAAGGTAGAGAAAGAGTGCACGATAAATGTTTGCTGGCTGAGCAAATGGACAAAAGCCTGGTCTGCTGGGCTGGGGAGGCCACTCGGGGAATGTATTTTTCCTCCCACAAGGAGAGAAAAGATTATGAAATAGAAAATCATCCTGCTGTCGCTGAGGTAAGTAAGGTCTTGGTGGGGTCAGTCCAATGCCTGAGGCAGCAATAAAAGCTCGGCCTACTAATAATCCCCACCCTGTGAATTTATTAAAATCCTATATTTTATCACACAGACATTTTGGAAAGGAAATACATTTTCTATTGCCACTGGCCTTTATGTTCCTATTCCAAACTTAGGCTATCCTGCCCACTGCAATGTACTCAGCAGCCTGAGTCAACACAGCTCCAGCCCAGAGTGTCCCTTGTCAGCCTGAAGGGACAGCGAAGTCACCAGATACCAGCTTCCTTTGAGGCAAGTGATTCTTTTTGGCCCAGTAGACAGGTTATACCTCTGTGGTGATTCACTGACTCTATTTTGCAATTTTACATTTTTTTTTTATTGCAAATACAATACTAGCTTGTTGTAAAAAGTAAAATCATAGAGAACTATATAAAGAAAATTTTGATAGTCTTCTCTTTTTTCTTGCCATTCATATCTTCCTCACCAGGATCATTGGGAAAGAACTTTTCACACTTTCCCTACACTCACATAAACCCACATAGGGATGCATGTATCATTGCTCCCCAATTTTTCAAGCCAAAAATGGAACTACATCACATACTTTACAAGGAAACTTGCTTTTATTCCCTGAGGCATAGATCATGGACATCTTTTTGGCCAATACACATGCATCTAACACAGTCCTTTTGTAACTGTGCCTATTTAAAATACATGGTTTGACTCTTAGATACAGAGAACAAACTGGTGATTGCCAGATGGGAAGGGGTTTGGGGACTGGGTGAAAAAGGTGAAGAGATTAAGAAGTACAAATTGGTAGTTACAAAATAGTCAGGGGATGTAAAGTACAGCATAGGGAATATAGTCAGTAATATAGTAATAACCATGTATAATGCCAGGCGGGCACTAGACTAATTGGAGAGATCACTTTGTAAATTATATGAATGTCTAACCACTGTGCTGTACACCTGAAATTAATATAAAATATTAAATGTCAACTCTAATTGAAAAATAAAAATTAAAAAACATATAAATAATGTGTATGATTTGATAAGTTCTGGCCTTTGTAACACAGTCCTATTGATGTTGCATGATATTCTGTTGTTTGTACACAATACAATCTGTTTATCTGTTCCACTTTTGGTAGACACTGAAATGGTTTGCAATTTTTGATAATACAAAATATGCGGCATGAAGGCCTTACTTCTACTCTGCTTGAGAGAACATCTGCTTCATATTCCTTTCCAAAGCAGAAACTCTTGTTTTGTCCATTTGGCATCTTA
>NW_011896854.1:0-1720 GCF_000151845.1 Pteropus vampyrus | reverse complement strand
AAAGTGTAAGGATGGGAAAAGATATATCACGCAAATAGTAAGAATAAGAAAACTGAATGGCTATTACTAATATTAGACCAAAAAAATTCGTAACAAAATGTATTACTAGAGATGAAAAGGGATGTTTCAAAATAGTGATAAAATGGTCAATTCATCAGGAAGTTGTAATAATTATAAACATATTCGCATCTAACATGCTGAAACATGTGAAGCAGAAGCAAATTGAAGGGAGAAATACACTATTCGATAATAATAGTTGGAGACTTCAATATCCCTACTCCAAAGCCTCAAACAGTTTTCTCAATAATGGTTAGGACTTGGCGGAAAATCAACAAGGAAAAAGAAAATCAACAAGGAAACAGATTTAAACAACACTGTATGAAGATTGGACTCAACTGACATCTATAGGATAATCTTTCTTCAACAACACCAGAATATACATTCCTGTCAAGCACATGTGGATTATTCTTCATAAGCTACATAATAAAATAAGACTCAATAAACTTGAAAAGGATTGAGATTATACAAAATCTACTCTCCAATCACAATGAGTAAAGTTAGAAATTAACAACAGAAAAAAAAATTGTCAAATTCACAAAAATTTGGAAATTAAACAAAACACTACTAAAAATCAATTAATTAAAAAAGAAATCACGAGGAGAATTAGAAAATACCTTTAGATGAATGAAAATACACAATACGCCCAAACTTATGAAAAATGGCTAACGCAGTGCTTATGGCTGTAAGTGCCTACATTAAAAAAGAAGAAAGATCTCAAATAAACAACCTAACCTTTCACATTAAGACACTGGAAAAACACACGAATGAATCTTGAAAATGTTATAATAAGTGAAAAAAGCCAATTACAAAGTACTACATATTCCATTTATATGACAAACCCAAAATGGGCAAACCTATAGAGACAGAAATAGATCAGTGGTTGCCTAGGGCTGGGAGGGGAAAGAGAACGAGGGATGGCAGCTAAGGGGTAATGAAAATAATTCAAAATTGATTATATTGAGAGTTGGCCCAACTCTGTGATTACACAGAGCCACTGAAAGCTACTGAATCACATACCTTAAATGGGCGAATTGCATATGTATGGTACGTAAATTTTATAGCAATAAAGTTTTTAAAAAAAAAAAAACAAAAACAAACCAACAATCTGGACTTGGAGCCAGGTCCTGGCCTGCCATGTACCAGCTCTGACACGTTTCTGAACCTCTCTGATGATGACGTTCTCCTCTGTGAAGTGGGCAAAATAATCCCTGTTCAGCCTGTCTCATTGGGTCTTCTATGGGTCATATGAATCAGTGAATATGAATGAACGTGCTTTGTAAACTCACAAAGTCTTATGACTCTTTACTTTCCTGCAGGCCACACGGCACATTTCCTGCCCCTTCCAGACTCACGGTGACACCTGCACATCCTGCTGCACTTTGCCTATCCTGGGGATCTGGGCCAACCTTTCACTTAAAGATGAAGAAAGTGAAGCCCAGAAGTGAGTGATTTCTCCGAGGCCACAGGCCTAGGCTGTGGCGGAGCCTGAACTAAATCCCCTCCTCTCTTCTCCCTTGTGACTGCAGGACCCTCAGGACACACCCCTGTGGTCTCTGAAGCCGGTTTCTGACAGGTGGGCCTGGCCTCAAAGCCATCTTCTGGCATCACCCCATGTCTTCAGGGCACTTTGACGGCAGTGAAAGCAGCCAGCACTTGCTGA
>NW_011896853.1:1885-4373 GCF_000151845.1 Pteropus vampyrus | reverse complement strand
GTGGGGTCACAGGACTTGTTGGCAGGTGGCTGCAGAGAGGGCCAGGGAGTTAGAGTGACCCAGACACACCTGTCACCTGATGTTTGCCCCACCTGCTGGCAGAAACAAGTCACTTGTACTTTTACTGAGGGGCCCCCCCCAACCTGCTGGCACCTGGTTCTGTCCTGAGCTGCGCCCCAGAAATGCTCCGTTCCCGCTCCTCCCGCCGCCAGGCTCTGAGGGCGGCTCACCGGACGAATCTGCAGGGTGCCAAGGGCACCCCCTTGGGGGACCCCGCCCCATGCCACTCCCAAACAGGAGCCTTTGACGAAGGGCCCCCCCCGGTACCCTCCACTGCCTCAGAGGCACCGTGGGGACCTGCTCTCCCCAGAAGACCCCGGGTCTGGCCCTGCAGTCCCCTCCAGCCTGATCCGACTCTCTTCCCCTTCAAATCTGTCCCCTGAGGCCGGGGTGGTGGGTGCGGCTCAGGCCTGGTTCTGGAGAAGCTTCTGGAGAGGGCAGGTGGGGGGCAGGGCAGGAGCGGTGTCCCAGAGCCGGCGCCCAGCAGGTCTTCCATGGGGCTATGGGGTGTCCGGGGGGCAGGAGGGGCCAGAGACAGGGCACTCTAGGCCTCAGGGTCTGAAAAGGGGCTCCCCAGGCCCAGTGGCAGGGCCCTGAGGTGGCCCCAAGGGGCAGCAGAGACGGTGCAGGAGTTGGGGTTCTGAGCATGTGTCAGAGCAAAGGGGGGGGCACTGCTCTTAGGAGGCCCCCACGAGGTTCCCCTCCAGAGCCGGCCCTGTCCCCCGCCTTCCACAGCCTCTCGGGTTGGGCCTGTCTCTGCCCACAGCGTAGTCACCCTGTGCCCCTCCCTGCCCCCCGTTTTGCCCACAGAGCAGGACGGGGCAACGGGGAGGCCGCGCCCGAGCCCGAGGTTCCTGTCTGCAGCTTCCTTATCCTGGGCCTTTGTGTGGTGAGGACACACAGGCCGTCGCCTGCGAGGCCACCCTTGCTGTGGGTGCCACCCAAGGGGAAGCGGCGGCCTGGGAAGTGAGCCCCATGTCAGTGGGGGGTGCGTGCCGTTGTGCATGCAGAAGCCTCGCCTGTGGGGTGGAGTGGGGGGTGGAGACCCCAGATGCCACACCTCGTTGTGGGGCCACCATGCCCAGCTGCCCCTGCCCAAGGGGGCTCGGACGGAGGAGGCTGGCGGAGGTGGTCCCGGAGGCCAGCTGCGGGGGGTGGGGAGGCCCGGAGCCTCTTGGGCAGCTGACCTGTGAGGACTGGAGTCCCCACCCACCCCCGGGGCCATGCCTGAAGGCGGCCACGAAGGGACAGGGCCACACACAGGCCTCCCCTGGGAGCAGATCCCAAGGGCACGAGCAGGGCCTTTCCCAGAGGAGCCTCGGTGGGCTGTGGGGGGCAACGAGCGGGGGGGAGTCAGGGGCAGGCCAGGCCGGGCCCAGACCCCCGACACCAGCCCCGTCAACATTTGGGTGCGTTCATAAGCCCCCGGCCTGTTTTCTTACCTGCAGAGGGGGCAGGAGGGGCCCTCCCCAGCAGGCTTGCTGAGGGGGTGGACGGAGGGAGTGTGTGTGCGGGCGTGCTTCCGTGTGCGTGTGTGCAGGCCGTGTTGGTGCGACAGGCACATCGGCGCCCAGGCCCCTGGTCTGTTCAGAGCTCACTCTGTCCTAGGAGGGCGCAGCCAGCAGGGCCCAGCAGCCGTTTCTGTCCAGGGGTGGAGAACGGGTGGTGCCCTCAGCGGAGGGTGTCGCTGCCTTCCGGGGGAGGCCAGGCTGCGGGACTCCAGCCTGAGCCGATGTGTGGGCCGTGGGTGGTGGGCCTCCTCCCTCAGGGCTCTGGCTCTGGCTCTGGCTCTGGCTCTGGGTCTGGGTCTGGGTCTGGCTCTGGCTCTGGCTCTGGCTCTGGGTCTGGGTCTGGGCGGTCTTGAGCTGCCGTGTTCCGCAGAGCTGTAGCCCAGGCACCTCTCTCTGAACCACTCTCTGGCTCTGCCTGTCCGTTCGGTCACTTCCCCACCCCTGCAGACCCGCCTGTGAGGACATGGGCTTTGGGTGACAGGGGAAGCCTACCCAGCGCCCTTTGCTGCTGAGTCTAGCGCATCATGCTCTGTGACCGGAGTCTGCCAGAGGTCAGGAGGGGACCCACGGGAGGGCCCCACCCGGGACCAGCACTGCTGTGGAGGCTGAGGCCGGTCCCGAGTCAGGCCTGCCCAACAGTGGGGCAGCCCCGAGGGCGGGCGGGTGACGGGCTGTGCTGCCCGCTGTTTTCTTCGAGAGCCTGGTGGGCCAGGAGACGGTCCCCAGGCCGGCTCATTGGCTCAGTTGGTCCTACGCAGGAAGGGCCCAGGGTTCCTGGGCCAGCCAGGAGAGGGAGGTACAGGCCTCCTGTGCTGAGTCGGCACCCAGTGGGTCACCATGGCAACGGCACATCCTGGGGGAGCTGGGAAGGGAGCGCGTTGTGGGCGGCGCCCATGTGCTGTCTGCTTTTTGGGTGA
>NW_011896853.1:0-303 GCF_000151845.1 Pteropus vampyrus | reverse complement strand
CAGGTGAGGACAGAGTGGCGCCCAGTGGCTGGACAAGGGACTGCAGGCTCGGGCCACGGCCGCTGCCCCGTGCGCCCACCTGCTCTGGGCCCGGCGGGGGTGTCCGCAGGTGTGGGGTCTCGGAGAAAGGGCGGAGCATCTGAGGCTAGACCAGGGGCCAGGGACGGGGGAGCCTGGGCCGGGGCGTGGCTGGGGGGCTGGGCGCAGGTGGGGGTGGCCGCAGGAGCCCCCGTGACCGCGCTCTGTCTCGGCAGACGGCGCCCCGCTCGGCGAGCTGTCCTGGTCGTCCTCCCTGGCCGTGGT
>NW_011896852.1:361-1719 GCF_000151845.1 Pteropus vampyrus | reverse complement strand
ATATTTTGCATATTAAGCCCTTACCAAATATATGAATTGGAGATTTTCTCCCATTCATTAGGTTGCCTTTTCATTTTGTTGATTGTATCCTTTGCTGGGCAGAAACTTTCTAGTTTGATGTAGTCCCACTCGTATATTTTTGCTTTTGTTGCCAAATCCAAAACTTATTGCCAAGTTTGATGTCAAGGAGTTTACTGCCTATGTATTCTTCTGTTTTTATGGTTTCAGGTCTTACATTCAAATCTTTAATTTTCAGTTGATTTTTGTGTGTGGTATATGATAGTGGTCCAGTTTTATTCTTCTACATGTGGCTGTCCAGTTTTCCCAGAACCATTTATTGAAGAAACTATCCTCCCCCTATTATATATTCTTGGCTTCTTTGTCATAAGTTAATTGACTATATATGTGTGGGTGTATTTCTGGCTTCTCTATTCTGTTCCATTGATCTCTGTGTGTATCTCTTTTTATGCCCGTACCATACTGTTTAATGTAATATAGTTTGAAATCAGGAAGCATGATGCCTATAGCTTTGTTCTTCTTTTTTAACATTGCTTTGGCTATTCAGGGTATTTTGTGGTTCCATACGAATTTTAGCATTATTTGTTCTATTTCTGTGAAATATGCTGTTGGAATTTTCATAGGGATTGCACTGAATCTATAAATTGCTTTGGGTAGTAATGACCTTTTAAATATTAATTCTTCCAATCCATGAGCACAGAATATCTTTCTATTTATTTGTGTCATTTTCAATTTTTATCTTAATGTCTTATGAGTTTTCCAGTGTACAGGTCTTGTTGTACACTGGTTAAATTTATTCTAAGGCTTTTTATTCTTTGTGATGCAGTCGTAAATGAGGTTTTCAGATAGTTTGTTCTTAATGTATAGAAATACAACAGCTTTTTATATATTGATTTTGTATCCTGCAGCTTTACCAAATTCATTTATTCTAACATTTTTTTGGTGGAGTCTTTAGAGTTTTCTATATATAATATGTCATTTTCAGACATTTTACTTCTTCCTTTCAGATTTGGATGCCTTTTATTTCTTTGTTTTGCTTAATTGCTGTGTCTAGGACTTCTAATACCGTATTGAATGAGAGTGATGAAAGTGAACATCCTTGTCTTGTTTCTGATCTTAGAGAAAAAGCTTTCAGTTTCTCATATATAGCCTTTATTATGTTGAGGTATTCTCTCTACACACTTTGTTGAGAGTGTTTATAAGTGGATGTTGAATCTTGTCAAGTACTTTTTCTGCATCTATCTATTGATATGATCATATGATTTTTATCTTTCATTTTGTTAATGTAATGTATCAGGTTGATTTGCAGATGTTGAACCATCCTTGCATCCCTGGAATAA
>NW_011896852.1:0-311 GCF_000151845.1 Pteropus vampyrus | reverse complement strand
TTTCTTGCTTAATTGCTGTGTCTAGGACTTCTAATACCGTATTGAATGAGAGTGATGAAAGTGAACATCCTTGTCTTGTTTCTGATCTTAGAGGAAAAGCTTTCAGTTTCTCATATATAGCCTTTATTATGTTGAGGTATTCTCTCTACACACTTTGTTGAGAGTGTTCATAAGTGGATGTTGAATCTTGTCAAGTACTTTTTCTGCATCTATCTGTTGATATGATCATATGATTTTTATCTTTCATTTTGTTAATGTAATGTATCAGGTTGATTTGCAGATGTTGAACCATCCTTGCATCCCTGGAATAA
>NW_011896851.1:4705-8588 GCF_000151845.1 Pteropus vampyrus | reverse complement strand
GGAAGGAGTGTGAGAAGTATGTGAAAGAATTCTGATTCTCTGGGCTTTCCATTTTTAGGCTGCATTCCCCATCTGCTTTCTTCAGAGAGAGTAAATTAGTTTTAAGCTTTTCATTGAGATTCACAATCTAGTTTTGCCCCCTTTCTGGCCACTGTAAATAGAATTTGGCTGTTCTTGAAACTCCTTAGTCACCTACAGGAAGATTATTTGGGGAGATGTTTTGCTTGTCTAGGGGACTGATTGCATGATTGCACTAATTAAACGTCATGCTCAGAAGGTGACTTATACTCTGTGTTTAGAGGTCTTTGTGGATACACCCACTAATTACTGATGACATTATTTTGTAGGGATCGAATCCTTTTTTTTTTTTTTTTTTTTTTGCATTATCAGAGTCTTAATTTTTATTATTTTTCAGGAGCCATTGTAGTCTGTAAGCTTCTTGCTATTCTGTGAAATCTTGCCAGGTGCTTTTGCAAAGTGACCGCTTTCAACTCGAGACTGTAAAGGCAGAATTTCTAAAAAGCAGATCATCCACGTAGATAATAATGATAGCAGAAGTGCTTGTTTTTGTGTATGTTTTCCCCCTAATCTTATGAAAGATTTTTTTTTTCTCCCTCTAACATACTGAAGTGATGAAAATATGCCTGAAGGCTTGGTTGCCGGAACCAAACAAACAAATTCTATAATGAAATAATGAAAGCAGTCGGGATCCATAACATGACTTGCAAGAAATGGAGAAAGAGGAATTTACCATTTAACGGTTAGCAAATTGTCAGTAAAAGATGAGTCATGGTCAGGGATTCCGTGTGTCCAGCTAAGGAGTGTGGAGTGTGTCCTGAGGCTGCTAGGGATCATGGAAGGTCTTAGAACGGGGAGATGACATGATCGAATGTGCACGTGAGGGCACTTACCTTGGGAGCAGAGAAGATGGAATAGAAGGAAAAGAGGTTGGTTGAGATGTTTAGAGAAAACAGGCCGGCTGAGAAGACAAGAGGCCTGGGGAAAGCCCTGGGGAATACTGTAAGGGACCACCAACCAATTGCTTTAAAGTAACAGACAGAAAAAGAAGAACCATGGGAGATACCAATGCTTATGGATTGGTCCAAGAAAGATCCTGCAAAAGGACCCTGATCAGCAGTCAGAGGTGGAAGAACAGAGAGGACTGTGATGGGAACAGGTGTGGAGTGAGTGGTCAGAGGTTCAGATACTTCTGGTGGGGTAAAGGAAGTGGACCGACATATCCTCTGCACTTGGAGATGCTTTCCAAGAATGGTTTCGTGGATTTGTAGGTCAAGGTAAGGGACAGTAGTGGGTTGCAATTTGAAGGAGGAGCAAGGCATGAGATAGAAGAGAATAGCAGAATGAGTCGATTGGTTTGTTTTTGACTTTGAAATGGTAGAGAATTGAGCGTGAAAAGGAGGAGACAGTGCAAGGGAAAAGGTAAAGATGCAGTAAAGAGAAACATGAAGGGCTGGGCCTGGGTCTTAGAGGAGATGGGGACGGATGGGTTGGCAGGCGGCAGGCAGGTGGCTTATCCTTTCGTAAGAGCAGAGATCCTTCTTTCTCTGAGATAGAAAGCAAGGATGGTTTATGGCTAAACATCAGTTCTCATAGGGCAGCATCGTGTTTTCTGAAATAGGAAGCACGATTAAATAAGTTAGGAAAGCAGAGAGTGGTGAGGACAGCGGAACCGTGAATGTGTAAAGTAGCTATAGAGGGAAATGGGAGAGGGAGGTAGCTGGCGTCATTTAATAGAATTGTCGAGGTGGACAAAAGGCAGAACAGATTGGACACCAGCCTACCACCGACTGGGTGAGTTTTTACCCAGCACTCCTGGTGGGGGTCGGGGAGGTGGTTAGTTATAGGGATGTCCTATTCCAAGGGCTCTATCGCTTCATTATTGTGGATTTGCCAGGTCAGCATGACAAAATGTCAGGGGAACTGGGAACTTAGGGTATAGGCACGATGCGGCAAGCGCTGCAGATGAGCAGACAAGCCACCTCACACAGTGACAAGCGGTTGCGATCTTGTAATAGGGCAGTGAAAGAGGCATTGGCGGGGCAGTCAGTCATCTCGGTGATCTGGTCTGGGACACTTCGAGTGCTCGCTTGGTCCACCGAGTCCTCGTAGCTCTTTAAAAGGGTGGCCGTTGTCCCTCCCGTGACTTGTCTTGGGATCACTCTCAACCTTAGGGTTTGGCGGATCACACATGGACTGTACCTTTTCTCTTTGTAAGCCGATTCTGGTAAGAAGTTCTTACAAAGGGTTTTCACCAAAAAACTGAAACTAAAAAAATGTGTCAGACTTGACAGATGCAGAAGTCTTAATTTGAACCTGCAAGAGTCTGGCCCCAGGGATTGTGGTTCTTACAGCTTATCTGACAGTCTTCCCGAAACCTGTGCTTTTTCTCCACGAAGACCCAAGTGTTCAGACCGCCAACTTGTGTTAGTTTTTCGGGGGGAGCGCAGGAATGGGAGCGGGGAATCTCCTCACAATTTATATCCTATACTTCATCTACCTGAATGTGAGCTCCAGGCTCAGGTGTACTTCACCTCTGTAGCTTCCTCTACCATTTCAAGTTCTCCTTGACATCCAGTCTTTTTGGTTGGGCCTTTCAAACTGATCCCCAGTAATCTTTCCTGGGGTTACAAGTCAGCCCACACTTGGTCATGTAGCCAGCTCTTCTTTCCGCCAGGTTGCCTCTGACTCCAGGTGTTCGAAATTCCTACTTTCATCTCAATCAATTTCTCTCTGTCCTCTTAGACTCGTCTGAGAGGTATTCCCAAACTGGAAATGAAGGAGGATTCAAGCTAATGTCCTCATCTGCTGTGGGTGCCAACTTCTTGAACTGGATCTGTCCACTGGTCGTGTCTTCTCTCAACTCTGAACTGAGGAGGTTTCTTCTTTTCCTCTTTCAAGAGCAAATGACCCCCTTGTGGTTCTCCTCGTGGGCTCAGATTCAAGGGTCATCGAGTTCTCACTTACTCGCATGACAGAGAGGAGTGGCCATCTAGCCTCACTGGGCGATCCAGCTCTTTCCTTGGAAGATCCAGCGCCTTCTCATTCCCCAGCGACTCCTGGCATCTCTTACCTGTCAGGTCTCGAAACATTTTAAAACATGGCAGTTATCGTGTTTACTTGTATTGCTCACTGAATAACCAATATTGTTGAAAACAACACGGACTGGGAGTTTTATCTAAAGGGCAGTGATGTTAGGTCAGATGCCTAACTCAAACAAATGTTTGACGTTTATGGCTTCTGCGTCTGAATATTTTAATGTTTTTCTAGGAAGGTTTTCGTGACATTGGCATGAAAGAAAGAAAACTATGACGATGCTTTGAAGGAGAAGAGGACAGGAGAGAAAGCAAAGGGGACTCCGCTCCTTTCCCTGTGAAGTGACTTCCACAGTGAGAGAGTTTTCTCACCCCTGTGGGTATAACGATGACCGGTTTGAGGGAAGACTCCAAGGTGGCGTTTAGAAGAATAAGAACACAGCCTTTATTTAGTGGCTTCTGTGTGCCAGGCATTTCCATGCAATTTCCCTTTGGCTGCTGTAACAGACTGGCTGGCTTATCAACAACAGACACTTCTTTCTTGTAGTTCTGGAGGCTGGGAAATCCGAGACCATGGCACCTGCAGTTCTGGTGTCTGGTGAGATCTTGATTCCTCATAGAGGGCCACCTTTTCACTGCAATGTCACAAGGCAGAAGGGGAGCAAGCGCTCTCTCAGGCCGATTTTATAAGGACGCTCATCCCATTCTTGAGGGCTCCCCCTTCATGATCTCATCACCTCCCACAGGCCCTGCCTCCTAAAACCATCACCTTGGGGGTTACGGTTTTAGTCAATGAATTTAAGGGAACATAAACATTCAATCTATAGCAT
>NW_011896851.1:0-3185 GCF_000151845.1 Pteropus vampyrus | reverse complement strand
GCTTGAAGGGGACACACATTACCTCCATTGTCTGGGACTGGCGCATCTAGATGTTTAGGGCCGTGTGACTGGTTTTGGTGAACAGAATGTTGCCAATGTGATTGGCACTGGGGAATGTAGTGTGTGGCTGAGAGGCTGCTTGCAGCAGCAATTGCATGCTCTGAAAGGAAGCATCAATCAGTGGTGATCAACCAGATACTTCTGCCATGTATATATCGAGTAACTCTACCAATCTGATCATTCTATTGACTGTAGGCCCCTGAGGTGTTTCTTAAAGGTGGGAAAAACGTTTTTTTTTTTTTTTTTTTGAACAACAGCAATCTTATATCATTTAAACACTAGAGTAATTACAAAAGTGTCTCTAGTGAAAGGAAATTATTTAGAGATCTTCTCAAGAATGGAGTGTAAGCCATTGTAGTATAAACTTCCTTAGTGCAACCACTAAGACATCAAAGAGTCACTTGCATCGAGATAACTTTTTTTGGTAAGATTCAAATTCTCATAATTAAGATTTGGAAAATTGCTTTCGTGTAGACTTGAACTGTGTACTACTTGGTGAGTGTGTATGTTCAATGAGCTGCTTTGCGTAGTGCCATAATAGACTTTTTTTGAAAGGTAATATCTTAATGGGGTACCATAAAGATGCCAGTTAGAAGGCACCCTTTTTCAGGTTAAAAGGCAAAGGAAATTGAAAACTGGCCCTATATGTTCTTCGCTACTTATTATCTTGGAGAGTACAATGTGGCCTGAATTGCAGCTTGAAAAGAAAAGATAAAAATTAGATCAAACTTCAGAAAACCCAAATGTGAGCATATCACTTGACAGCCTGCGAACTAAGCAGGTATTCCTAAGTTTCAACTTGTCTGTCAGGAAAAACAATTTTTGGTCATATATAAGATTTTCTTGACATCTAATGATATATGAGTTGTTTCTACTCAGCTCTATATCTATAGTGCTTTTATTGCTTCTGAGAGTGATATCCATATTTTTGTCTGTCTTCTCACCTCAGACCTCTTAACTTGCCTTTCCCAATCAGCTTTTAAGGGCTCCAAAATCTGACTTTCCTTCCTTTCCTTGGTATAGAGCTCAGAAAGAAGTTAACACAAAATAGCCACCCACACTGACATGGTACATTCTTAATATCCTGGGCAATTTCTCCTGGTACCCAGAGCAGTTGGCCGTGTTTGCTGACATAAAATTTTAAGTTGGGGCAGATGAGTTAATATCAAGGCTATGACTGAATATTCTCTCTCTCTCTCTCTCGCTCGCTCGCTCGCTCTCTCTCTCTCTCTCTCTCTCTCTCTCTCTCTCTCCCCCCTCCCATTTAGGCTAAACAAAAATAAGCCCAAATCTATTAAAAGGTGGTTTAACCATCATTCTGTATCTCAAAGAATACATTTAAAAAATAATCATAGAATCTAAGAACTTGAAAGAATAGTCCCTTAAATTCTTTTAATCCACATCCTTTTTTCTGTTCTTCTCATGAACATGTATGACTTTCATTTTTCTTAAAAAAATTTAATTCCCTCAGTTAAAAGATAAAAAAAGGGATTATGACTTGTTCAAAGTCAGACAACCAGTTAGTGGGAAGGTGAGAAATAATGTTTTTGTGTGTATGGTTGTTGATGTTGCAAAATAACCAGCATAATCCTAATCTGAATTTCTTAATTAATACTTGGTAAGAGTTGTTTAGTATCATTTTTTACTATGCTGCAAGGCTGAGGTAGTGTATTAGATTGTGACTGTTTGTCAGTGGAAATGAAACTGCATTTTCCCTCAGGAAAACTGAAACATTGACTTTCTAGTTATGCTACAATGTCTATTATATATTCACGTCAGAAAGCTTTCTCACACTTGCTCAAATAACTAGTTATATGAAAGTCACCTTTAATAGAAAGACAATGACAATATAAATAATCACACATATTTAAAGTCATTAAGAAATAATTGGAATTATTTGCTATTTTAGAAGTGGTACACAGAAAGAAAGTAGATCTGTTACTTTTGTTCAACATTTCCAAATATAACAGGTAATGTTAAAGGTCTCTAGTTTAATTATTACTTGTGGTAGCCAGACGTCCAAGATGGTACCCAGTGATCCTCTCCTGTTAATCACGTGCTCCCTTCTACCTCACTCAAGGGGCCTGCTCTGTGTAACCAGTACGATAGTGCAGAAATAACCAAGTGTGACTTCGAAGGCCAGGTTGTAAAAGTGTTTGATAGTTCTGCCTTGCTGTAGTTTGGATCTCTCGCTCTGGGATAAGCTGGTTACCATGCCGTGAGGACATGGAGAGTTCCACATGACAAGGATCTAAGGTCTCCCTTCAGTAGTTAGTACCAACTTGTCAGCCTCATAAGTGACTCTCCTTGGAGGTAGATTTTTCTCGATTTTGCATTCTAATGAGAGCTGCTAGATAAAAACCACCCAGCTAAGCTGCTTGTAAATTCCTGACCAACAGAAATTATATAATAGTAAATGTTTTTTGTTGTTTTAAGCCACTAAATTTTGCAGTAAATTTATTATATAGACATAGATAACTAATTGACTATTTAATTCCTAATCCTTTACATTATAATAATTATTATTACCAAAAGTATCAATAGTGATAATAACAACCGTTTTTGTGAGCCTAGTGTATCTGAGATCATTTAGATGCATCTATAATCCTCACAATATTTTTTCAGAGTAGGTTTCATTATTCTAATTCCACAAGTGAACTAAATGAGCTCAGAAGGTTTAAATGGCTTGCAGCACACCAGACAGTTACAAATGGCAGAGCCAGAATTTGGACGAAATTCTGACTGTTTTCTTTTCACTCTGTGGTACCATTCTTAACAGGAGCAGAATTACAAGTCACAAATAGAAGAAGAGAAAGACATTGACTTTATAATGTGAAGCTACTCAAAAGTGATCCACCTCCAAAACATTATATACTTTCTTCACTTTTTTGTTATTTATTTCACTTAAGTTTTGCTAATGTAAATATACCTAGGTAGTGTTAGCTTGCACTGCAGTTACCCTGCTTGCAACTTGGGGATCAGTTGGCTTCTCTTGATAAGTTCATAGCTGATGGCTAATTATTGTCGTAGTTCAAAAGTAATATTTGAAACCTTTGGATGTTTTTATGTGCTAATTGCATGTTAAATTTTAGCTTCAGAAACACACAGTAACTTTATGTGCCCAG
>NW_011896850.1:2916-5240 GCF_000151845.1 Pteropus vampyrus | reverse complement strand
GAGGCATTTGGATGTATATTCCTTGGAGTCTTGGGGCATTTAGTCAAAATAGTCTGTCACCAACGAAGCATTTCTTTAAAATTTGCTTCTTAAATTTCTCTGCATAGTACATCTGCATTTCTTTCAGCATATTTTAAACATTTAAATTACATTTTTCTGAGAGATTAATGTTCTAGAATAATTTTCTGTGGCTTTACAGGGACTTCATGTGTCCCCTAGCTCAGGCCATCCCCCAGGTTGAGAGTCTCAGTACCTCTTTCCATGTAGGAACTACACATGGTAGAAATTTGGCTCCCGTGAACTCTGCCACCCAGGCCATTAGGAGTTTCCTGCCCTCGGCCTTGGGCTCCATGTTGATGAGGAAAGTGTTGCCCAAGGCATTAAGCTATCTTACTGATTTTCACTTCACTTTGTGTCATAGCCTGACCCCTAAATACAGAACTACTGCCCAAGTGAGAATCTAGACAGTGTCAGCATGGTGAGAGGGAGGAACATGAACATAAGGAGTAAGATTTGAAATATGTCTTCTCAAAGGAGACTGGCCATCACCAAAGCCTCCCCCTCACACTCAGAGATTGTTCCTGAGTATCCCTACATCCAGTCTCCACTTTACTCTGCCCCACACTACCCTTCTCATTCACCAGGCAGAACACTCTTACACCAAAGCAGTGGTGACTGATATAGGTTCTACTGGAGATTGGTTAGAGGTGAAGGCACTGAAATTGGTGTATGTCTCTATAAAATGACCTTTTCCAGGTCTCCCTTCTTGGCTATGCAGAAGACAGATCACTTTTAAATCTTTCTTCTCTACCCAACACACTGCCAAACCTTCGAGCTTCCATCCTCCATGCCCCTGTTCTCCTCTTCTGCTTCTCCCCCTCCACAGGCTTGGTTTTCTCCATAGCCGTGGTCACATGTCAGCCCCCACACCATGAATACCAGCCCTATGAAACCATAAGGGACTCTGCAATTACAAATATCCAATGTTCTTGGAAATAATTGGGGGGTTATAAATAAAAGTATTTCTTTTACTTCTTATATTCCCTATAGCCAAAAACAGAACCAGAAGAAGAAACCAAATTCATTTTCATTTTCCATGAAACATCTGATATTCCATCTTTGGCTTGAATGTTTAATATCAGTTAAAATGCAAACATTAACAGAGGGAGTTAATAGTTTAAATATCATCAGATACACCCATATGTACTTCCCACATATATACACATGTACATATATACACACATATTATACATCTATATGTGTCGTGTATATAATATATGATATGTATCTAGATATATAATTCATAAAATCTTACAAATTATATATCTAGATACATAACATATATTTACGCACATGTGTATATGCGTGTGTGTGTGTGTGTGTGGGCGTGTGTATAAAGAGAAGGTTCACAGAGCTGCTTTTCTGCTTTACGTGCCTGCCTTTTCTTATCTCTACAACCTCCAGTGACCACTCTTCCATCATCTCTAATGTCACCACCTCTGGAAGGTTTTCCTTGGAATACCCCTCCAAATGGGATTCACTGTCATTTCTTTGCTCTTTTAGTCTTTGCTTGGTGTCTGCAGTATGGAGTACTAAGGATAGATGTTATCTCAGATTGGGTTTCCTCATAAAGAGATCATGAGACAAGGATTCTAGTGCAAGTAGCATATTTGAGAGGTGAGTGGCTCTAAGCAAGCTCACTCAATACTTTCATACATAACTCCCCATTCTCTCAGTTCCTCAATATGTTCCCATCTGCTCTTCATCTTTTGGAGCTTTCTCACAGTCTGATTTGCCCAAAGCCTCCCTATTTCATGTCCATAACCATAGTACACTATGTTGAGTGAATATTCACTATAAGTTAGGTGGGGAATCCATTGTGTTGAAGGATAGTTAATAGAAAAAAATGTAATAGTAAATTTAGACAAGAGTATACAGGTAAAGCAGACATTAGGAATGACAGTCCCTACTTGGGGAAGAAGCTAGTAGACTGGTGACATGTTCTGTCTTTCCACAACCTTAATATCAAAACAACCAACTACCTAGTATTTTACTAAGTAGAATTAAGGCTTCATAAAAGACAAAGCCTTACTGACTGTATCTCTGGTTACTCTGATACTCTGTCTTCACCTTATAATTAGAAAATTACTTGTAGACAGAATGAAGAGTCATGAGAGCATGACAAACCTAGCCCATGCATGGGGGAAGTCTAGAGATTTGTGCAAGGAAGAACATCAAAGCAAAGGTGAAATAATGAAGAACGATCATTAAGATTTTGTATAAAAAGAGGGCAAGGCTTGCAGGCTGGAGAGCCTCTGAGTACA
>NW_011896850.1:0-1266 GCF_000151845.1 Pteropus vampyrus | reverse complement strand
TTGTTTTCTTTATATGATACTATAAATAACAAATATCCCCTTTTATGTTTTATTCAAAACTGGACCATGAATTCATAAGGATGCATCTCCTTTTAATGTGTTTTAATTCAGATCCCAACAGCAATAGCGGAAAAGATAAGTATTTTGACATATGTTACTTTTAAATTCTTAAGATCTGAGAAGCCAAAGGCAAAATATGCTCAGAAATGAATGAAAACATGTGAAGCTAAAATGTGCATTGTGGCCTCTGGGTCTGGTCCTCCTTCGCAGAACGTCCTGCCTACCCTTCTCACCAAAGTATCTCTCCATGTCAAGACTTTCAAGAAATACCATCTGGTCATTCCAACTCCAAACACCCCCTCCTTGACAGATCACCTATTACTTACGTTGCATATTTGATATTTAATAATATCACATAGAGAAAGCACATAGGGCTGGGACAGTTTCATAGAATTCAGACTTTGTTTAGAACCTGGCCCAGGAACATACTATGATTATCAGCCTCCATTTCTTCCTAAGTTGCATGACCCTGACATTTTAGAGGTTGTGTATAGGATTACACGAAACTTTATCTTGGACACCCAACAAAGTAGACTCTCAGTACATACAATACCTCCCTCATCCTTGCTTTTCTCATGTGACTCATTCTCTTTTACATGGGGGATATGTATGTAGTGTTTTTTTCCACCATACTGCAAGCTACTTATGAGTAGAGGATCTAAGTTCAAGTAATTAATTTGAGTGGTGATCCCAGGAAGCTCCAGGAGGGGATTGGGGAAGTGGGCATAAAAGAGGAAAGAGCTGTAAGAAAGTTATCAAGCAAATTACTATCATGTAAGTAGGTAACTGAAGCTAAATGCTATGAAGAAACTCTAAAAAATGACATGCAACATGCATCTCAGACTTTTCTAGCCCAGGGTGCTAGTAGGCTGGGATATAAGTGCACCAGCCCTCTCAGCTATTGGTTAAGGACTGTCCCAGGGCATTTACAGCCTTCTCTCTTCCAAAAGAAAGGCCCAAGTAAAGAGATGCAGCTATTAGCTGCTTGAAATTCTTCCCTAAAATGGTCAGGCTGGAAGAAAATGAATGGGTACTGACAGCATCTGCTCCAGGGGTCTTGGGCTGAGAATAAAAGGTTATGATTATTGGCTCCAAAAAAAAAGTTCGAGCATATATATTGGCCTTTATGAAATGCAGGGGATTAGTTGTAACTGCTTTTGCTAACAAGAGTGGAGAAAGTCTTAATATTGCATCAAAGATCTTATT
>NW_011896849.1:2492-4291 GCF_000151845.1 Pteropus vampyrus | reverse complement strand
AGATCAACTGGACTTCATCAAAATTTAAAACTTTTGTACACCAAAGGACACTATCGACAGAGGAAAAAGGGCACACACAGAATGGAAAAAAAGATTTACAAATCACATATCTGATAAGGGATTAATACCCAGATTATACATAGTACTCCTACAACTCAATTAAAAACAACAACAACAAAAAAAAAACGCAGCCCAATTCAAAAATAAGCAAAGGACTTGAATAGACATTTCTCCAAAGATATACAAATGACTAATAAACATATAAAAAGATGCCCAACATCCGAAGTCATTCATGAAATGCAAATCAAAACCACAATGATATACCACTTCGCACCTATTAGGGGGGCTATTATCAAAAAAACCCGGAATTTGTTAGTTTTTGCCAGGGTTTTGGGGAATTTGGATCCTTTTTGCTTTTTTGTTGGGATTTTAAATTGTTGCGTTACTATGGAAAACAGTATGGTGATTCCTCAAAAAATTAAAAACAGAATTACTATATAATCCAACAATTTCACTTGAGTATATATCCAAAAGAACTGAAAACAGAGATTCAAACATATTTGTACATCCATGTTCATAGCAGCATTATTCACAACAGCCAAAAAGTAGAAACAATCCAAAAATCCATCAATGGATGAATAAAAAAAATATGGAGTGTGTGTGTGTGTGTGTGTGTGTGTGTGTGTGTGTGTGTGTGTATGTGTGTGTGTATAAAATGAAATATTATTCGATCCTTAAAAAAATGTTCTGACACATCCAGCAACATGGATGAATTGAGGTTATTACGCCAAGTGAAATGAGTCAGTCACAAAAGGACAAATACTGTATGATCCACTTACACGAGGTTCCCAGAGCAGTCAAATTCACAGAGACGGGAAGCAGAATGGTGCTTTCCGGGGCCTGGGGAGAGGGAGGAATGGAGACTTATTGTTAAATGGGTAGAGAGTTTCAGTTTGGGAAGAAGAGAAAGTTCTGGAGATGCATGGCAGTATGGTTGCCCACCACTGGGAGTATACTTAATGTCACTGAACCATACATTTAAAAATAGTTAAAATAATAAATTTTGTGTCATGCATATTTTACCACGATTTTCAAAAAAGAGGTATATGTGTAGACAGCCGGCTAACCCACAAGCAACCTCTCTTTTCTCTGGTGTTGGGCGACTCTTGGGGGAGTGTGTGCGCGCGAGGGAAATCTTTCTGCTCAAGTGAGGTACAGAGAGGATCACTTAGTGAGAATGCGGAAACTGAAGTCAAGCTCTGAGGCCAGCCTCCTACTGTGGCCGAAGCTCCTCAAGTGTGGCTACATCATCTCTGAGCTCATTTTATCCCCTGCAGCAAATCTCTCTTCCTCTTACCAACAGGAGCAAATATACACTCGATCACAATCGCTGATACTCTCTGGGAAACATGGCTTCATAGGCAAAAATAACCAGACATGTGAGTGGGACCACAGAGAGAGACAAAAAGCTATACAAGATGACCCAGAATTAATGAAACAGATGGAGAACTCAAAATATGCATGACAAAGAAATGAGACAAGGACAGTGGTCACATGAAGCAGGGACAGGCAGCTACAGCGAAGAGCCAAGTGAAAATACTGAATTGGGACAAATACAATAGTTGAAATAACACAATAGATGAAATAAATAGCATAACAGGACAACTGAAGGGGAAAAAAATAGTAGAATAGAAGATTCGAGTTGAGAAAATCTCCCAGAAGTCACTGGGAAACAAAGAGATGGGAGAATAGAATAAAAAAAGACATACGGATGCCGGAAGTTGAACGTCGACATCCAT
>NW_011896849.1:0-343 GCF_000151845.1 Pteropus vampyrus | reverse complement strand
AGCTGGCTGTCTTCCGCCCTTCAAGGCCCAGGCGCTTTTCAGCAGATAGGACAGGTAGGGCTGAACACCCAGCCAGGAGGAGCCAGGCCCTGAGCCGGGAGAGCTGGGTTCCCAGCCTGGCTGTCTCCACCTGGAACTAAGATTCATTTTGGCTCCCTCTGTGCCCCTCTGAGCCTCAAAGTCCCCTCCTCCTCCACACTACCTGGGAAGGGCCCAAAAACCACTTCAACCACCGTGCTGTTTCCTCATCCTCCTCTGGGCCAGGAGGGGTCACGGGGCCACCTGAACACCCACTTCCCTGCTGTTCCTGGGGGACGGTGACTCAGGGAGTGAGACCCTCATC
>NW_011896848.1:4479-5883 GCF_000151845.1 Pteropus vampyrus | reverse complement strand
AATAAATGTGTATACCACTTGGTCTCAGCTACTCTAAATTCCTTTCATCCCCATCCATGTAGTAAGATCATTCTAGCATCCCTCTTTCATTTAGTTGTAGATGATCGTTGTTTCTAAGCCTGATTCAAAGAGTATACTAAGACTGACTTAAGAAATTGTTGCAAAAGAATCAAATTCTAAATCACTGTAGCGTGTCCCCATAGCAATAAATTCTCCCCCATCCAGCCATACATTCTGTTGTAGCCCCCAGATCTATCCCCAGACATGTTCTACTGATTCCTGATGGTGTGTACCACCTACCTCTTTTCAGGATATCCCTTTTCATTCTAAGTATTGCTTTAAAACAATGAAGAGAGGAACAGACCTTGAGAGGGGCAAATATCATGTTGGTTGGCGTTCGCCTCGGGCAATGCCCTTGCATAGTGTTTATGCAATGAGAGATTGCTCTGCTTTAATAAGTAGTAGAAGGCCACTCTACAGCCTAGAAGATTTAGGGAAATCATAAGATTCAAGGTTTTCAAACACATCTGCCCACTGTTTCCCTCCCAGATCTTAGAGTTTTATTATTTTTCTACCATGGATATAATTTGACTATAGAAAGCTTGCTGGAGCTGTGAATTCAGCCTTCTGAAATCTTTATCATCAAATTTTGGGCCTGATATTCAGCAAAGTCTATCCTATAGGTGAAATTGAGAGTCTTTTTAAACATTTCTTTGAGGCGTACTCCCTTTAATAATGTTCTCTGGGTTAAGAGTTGGCTAACTCGAGACCGGCGTCTTCTTCTTTCAGAGGTCTACGGCAGTTGTTGTCAGCCAGAACCTCTAAGTTATCCATGTTCCATAACCAAGTACACCTTCTCACCTCTCCAGTTCATCACCATATATAATGACTGACAGTCTTATCAACCTGATGTATCATGCACTACAATGCTGTGTTGTCATTGGCCATTTAGCAATCTAATCCCAGAACTCTGTTCCTTTGGTCTATAAACCTACTTTCGGTTCCAATTATCATAGCTGTGTTTACTTCGAGGCAGATCCTGGCACAAGGATTTGAATGCAATAGTTTGTTTTGAAAGGAGTCAGAGATTGACACAGTAGGAAATAGAGGGTGAATCAGGGAAGAAAGGGGTCTCAATGCCGTGTGAGCTACTGAATAGATAGATACAGGGCCAAGTGTAGCTTGATCCCATGGGAGACCTCTGGGAGATTGTGTGAAAATGCTTTATTGTTAGACACATGCTACGTGGCAAGTATTGAGCTGAATGTAAATAAAATGGGCAAAAAAAAAAAAATGCCCAACACTTCAGGGGAGCAACCTGGGACACAGAGTTTAATAAAGATACTTGAAATGTGAGTCTATGAACAAAGGATTCAAATAAGTACAAATACTATTCCAGAGGTA
>NW_011896848.1:0-1214 GCF_000151845.1 Pteropus vampyrus | reverse complement strand
GAGTTTGGTTTTGAATATGTTGACTTTAGCGTGCCCATGTTTCGCCCAAATGGAGATTTCTAACGTGGAAGTTTGTCAGATAAAACACAGGACAGTGAGATACATCTGAACTTCAGATAAAAAAATAACTTCAGATAAAAATAAATAATACAAACGTGTATGAAACATTTCATAAAACACTCATCCGAAATAATTCTTTATTTTTCACCTGAAATTCAATTTAGCTGGGTATCCTGGATTCTTACTTGCCCAGTCTGGTAAACCGACAAGTAAAATAGTTGATGTAGTTGTCATCGGGAGAGAGAGATTAAGACATAATATACAAGTTGGCAGTTATCCACATATAGCTGATTGTGGAAATTCTGCTGCTAACCAGCTCTCTGACCTGGCCAAGTTCATCTCACCTCACATTAGCATAATGTGGAGACCTTATTAATTAATTTCCTTTAGCCTTTTCTGTTTTAAGATAATGTGTAACTATGAGTATACCTTCTTGAATATATTTACTTGTTATTGGTGCACTGTTAGCTACTATGAACAAAATTTACTGTAATTTCATGAAGTTTGCTGCCATATTACATTTTTAGGGAAGAGCAAATTATCATCCGCATTCAAAAGTGTCTCTGGCTCTGTTATTTTCAATCCTTTTATAAAAAATTATGGTCAGCCATTCCGATGTAGAAATATTTATTTCTAGAATACCACTTTCTTTTATTCATTCACTTTGGTCACAGTGTGCTATATTTGGATTATAAATTTTGATTTATACTCAAGTCACACGGAGGGTCTATTGATTCATTGGAACATCTTTGATGTATTACATGTCTGAATGCTACAGTTGCAAACAAACAGCAACATTATTTCTCCTTATTTTTATTCTCAAGGGAACTTCACATTTGAGAAACAATCACGTTTGGTTCCTAGATTGGTCTTAGGCCCCATTCTAAATGGCTGGGCAGCAGAAAATAAGAAAATCTTCCAAATGCCAGCATAATAATGTTAGGTCTTCAACCTCCATTGTTTTAAGAATGATTATAGAATAAATTCAATTACATTTTGATAATTTAACAGTACCGATAGCTAAGACCAACCGCCTGGCGAAGCATTTGATATTGTTCTCACAATCTACAGGTGGTGAAACCGACGCTCGGGATGGCCGAAGGGTTTAGCAACGTAGTTCTTCCTCTGAGCGAAAGAACTGACCTTAAACACAG
>NW_011896847.1:6842-7645 GCF_000151845.1 Pteropus vampyrus | reverse complement strand
TCACAATTAAGCATTTATTATATTACTATATAGATTAAAAATATCTTTCTTGAGGGTGATGATAACAAGCTGGTGGACTAGGAAGCTCCAGGCTTTCATTCCCTCATGGAAACATCAAGTAAACAGCTACAGATTGACTGAAATAGCTTTGTGGGAGGTCTGGAAACTAGTCAAGGATCTGTAGCAACCATGTAAACAGCCAATCAAGAAAAGCCCATGATCAAAATGGTAGGAAATTTCATGGTGTATTTGCTTACCCTTACCCCTTTCTTTCTCTAGAGTGACATGACACAGTCAGAAAGAAACTGCCCAATTCCAAGTTTCTTCCCTTAGGATGGAAGGAAATAATGCAACTCATTTGCAACATTCTTACCTTTCTGTGGCTGCCCAAGGGACTGATTTCTGTGTTGTTTGACTCAAAACTCAGATAGAAATGGAAGCAAAGGCTATCTCAGTTGGGAAACCATGAAAATCTGTTGTAGACACCATGCACAGGAAAACTGCATGGAGATTGCAGACCTGCAGATGCCTGCGGGTAAGAGATTATGGGCAGAAGAATACAATAAAACATCTAAGGTCCCAAGAAGAAGCAGGGACGAAACTCAGGGAAATTAAGACACTTAAAAGCAGCCATTTATATGGAATAACTAGGGGAAAGGTACACACAGAGGCTCAGGGAAAATGAATGCCCAGAAAAGGGCTGAAAACATTTTAAGTCACCTAACTTGTCAATGACCAGAAACTATGTTGGAACATTTGCAAATATTCTAATTGATTTGTGTTATAGATTGAGTAGGCAAGAT
>NW_011896847.1:0-2937 GCF_000151845.1 Pteropus vampyrus | reverse complement strand
CAGAAACAACATATCACAGAGACCAATTCAAACCTTTGATGTTATACTTCATTTTATCCCAAGAACAGTAAATTATTTTTGACATGAACAAATGTATAAAAGACTATTTTTATCAGAAAACCTTTACCTGGAGGAAAGTAAAGCATATTGTTTAACCTTCCTGTGTTTAGAATTATTTTAATGCCTGATAGAAATGTGTTGTCTTTGCTAAAGTTTCATATTTTTAGGCCAAATGGGAAAACAAAATTCATTTGTCCTTCTATGACAATTTGCTTCTTTGTCTAATTTCTTTTGTTTCTTTGGCAGCTAAAACACCTTGAAATTACCTTCTCCAGCATGGAAGAATAATTTTTTTCCTACCTCTAACTGTCAGAGTGATTAGAATTTTAATTAGCAAAGTAGAATGCAGAGAGGGAAATGACTGAAAAAAAAAAAAGCATACAAAAGATTCTCAAGTGGAGGAGAAACAAAGGGGCAACCAACACAGCCTCACAGCTTGATTGTTACATCCGTGATTTCCCTCCATCCTGAATTCCCTGTGACTTAGCACACTGTTGTCCTTTAGTCCCCCACCAGCACGGGGTGGCCAGTGCACTACTAAACGTTATTTCTAGATGTCACTCAAAGTAAAACAAGCACTAGAGTGACTCTATTTCAATGCCAATATCAGCCTCTTTAATTCACTTTTCAGAAACCTACCGTGGCTTATAAGTTCAGCCACGAAAGGCAGATCCACAAAGTATTCAAACAAATAAACACTCATAGGTTGGTGATAACACTCTCAAGTTTTAGAGACATTTCTTCATTCACCGTATGAGGCACAGCAGGCATCTTTCATCAAAGAGGCTCTCATGAAATACAGAAAACATATTAGTTGTTAAATGTGCCATTAATTGGCTAAGTAGGAGTCAGAATATTTCAGAATATTTCTGAAAAATCTAAGAAAAACCAAAGTAGTCTAAATTTACATTACTATAGATCTATCTATCCATAATCTATCTATCTACCTATCTATGTACTGATCATCTATATTACTGCAATAGTATTTTATGTGTGTGCGCGTGTATATATATACATGTATATATGTCACCCAATTCTGTTATAAAAGTAGCTATGAAAAGCCATAGAATATTGGGGTCCTGTGGCTTTAAAGTCACCTGATCTAGCTTTGATTCTGGCTCTGCCAGTGCTAGCTATGTATCCTTGGAAATCTTTTTAAACTCTCATCTTCAGTCTATCATATATTCAAAGTAGATAATATAAAATTTATGCCCTGGAGATATTGGGGGAAATGACTGAGACAATGCACATATAGTAAAAAATGTAGACAAATAACTGGCAGTAGATTATAAGTAATATGATAACGGCTAAGCGAGAAAAAAGAATTAAAAATTTAAATTGATCCTTAAAATAAAGATTTTGATGGGCAAAAATGGAAGCTAGCAATTTCAAAAATAAGCAAAACCACAAAATAACAGATTATACCTTGAAGATGATAAATAATATAAGAAATGTAAGGATCATAAGAATTGATAGTTAGAAGAGAAATTTGATATAGTAGACTGGGGCGAGAATGCAATGTGCCTTAAAATTTATGCCAGGGTGCTTGGGACTCCATGCTGTAAGCAATAGAATGTTTAGAGGAAAGGCATGACACGAATAGTACTATATCCCAATAATATTACCAGATATCAGTGTGTATTATGGACTGAAGACAGGAAAAATCAGTTAATAATCAAAGAGAGAAAATGGAGCTCTGATGTTGGTAATTAGAACAACGACGACAAAACGAGAAAAAAAGAACAATGATAAGAGAGATGTAACTAGGAAAGCCGGATTTGCCATCTTATTGGGTGATGGAACAAGGAGAAGAAAAATCAATGACAAGTATAACATTTCAACTCTAGGAAACTAAAAAGAGTGATGATATATGTAGACATAGAGGTTATTGCAGTTTTCAAAACAGAAAAAGAAAATTTGCAGGGAAGGATAGAAAGTCTCTAAGTTTATATTTGCAGAATGGAGTATTCTCAAAATTGTTTCATGAACACTGTTCCAACTAAGTTGCTGCCAGACAGAAAATAAGTTCCCCTTTGAAACGTAACTAGTTCACTCATGACATTTAATTTCATTTTATTGGATTCAATTTTAGTTGGTTACTAAGGACCACTCAAAACACCAGGAGAATCTAGCTTAATTTTTAAGTAGCATAATGTGTAATACTTTATTATTTTTAAGATAACACTGTTATTAGTATTCCTTTTACCAAACTTATAATTTAATATGGTAGAATTCGTTTTTATATTTTGAGAGTAGGATTAATTTGGAATTGATGTATTTAGGATATTGCAAAAAAAACACATATTTATTCTCTAGCATAGAAAATTGAATTAGAAATACATGTGTTACAAGCAAAGACCAGTTTACAACTACCCATCCAAATTTGTACTATTTTCCAACTATGATAGGCAACAGTGATTTAAATTCCATTTTATATACAATTTGTGTTTCAGCTGAAATCCAGATTAAAGAGTTAAAAGCAGAAGGCTTTCAACAAATGGATCATTGTCCAAGCTCTAGTAAATGTGCTACTGGTGTAACAAATTGGTTTGCTGACCTTTTGTCTAGTAACATAACGCATGACATATTTGTAATTTATGGAAATCAATCCACGGAGAATTTTTAGTTTTATGTAATTATAGACCAGTGCAAGATCTAAATAAAGGTGAAAAAAAGGTCTTTATGAAAGTCATGGTACACTGTTGATAAAAACTAAAAAGCAAAGTTCAAACCACTGATCCATGCAATGCATCTTTAAATACTGGTAAGAGGCCAATAATTATAGTTAAAGTCAGTTACCAGCTGTGTTTTATTGCATACACTTTAAGGCACCATTGAAACTGCAACGTTATACTCAAGAACACAGGGGGAAAAATC
>NW_011896846.1:648-955 GCF_000151845.1 Pteropus vampyrus | reverse complement strand
GACTCCACCTGCAATCACTAGCCTCGTGCTTTTCAGTAACTTCTTTTATGGCCTAGAGCCTTAGTTTTCTCATTTGTTAAGTGGAAATGACAATTCTGGCCCTGCCTATCTTAATGGTATATTGTATTTATTGAGTTCATATATAGATAAGTGTTTAATAAAGAGTAAAGTATCATAATGTAGATGAATTAACAAATACTTACCAAACAAGGGCCATGGCTTACTAGCTCATTAGAAACCTTTTGCTCAATAGTCCCATCCACTCCTCACAGTACCCCTGTGCAGTTAGTATTATCCTCAAATCACA
>NW_011896846.1:0-598 GCF_000151845.1 Pteropus vampyrus | reverse complement strand
GACTCCACCTGCAATCACTAGCCTCGTGCTTTTCAGTAACTTCTTTTATGGCCTAGAGCCTTAGTTTTCTCATTTGTTAAGTGGAAATGACAATTATGGCCCTGCCTATCTTAATGGTATATTGTATTTATTGAGTTCATATATAGATAAGTGTTTAATAAAGAGTAAAGTATCATAATGTAGATGAATTATATCATAATGTAGAAGAACAAATACTTACCAAACAAGTGCCATGGCTTACTAGCTCATTAGAAACCTTTTGCTCAATAGTCCCATCCACTCCTCACAGTACCCCTGTGCAGTTAGTATTATCCTCAAATCACACGGGAGGAGGCAACAGAGCTCACACATCTAGACTTATAAACCTTTCTATCTTTCAACTTTTTTCATTTTTTTTTTTTGTTCCCTACTCAAACGTAATGGAACCACTGGCCCTGACTCTAATTCTCCCTGTGGTTCACATATGAGCTTAAAGCTTTAAGCTGCAATATATTTACTACTTTCTAAACTACCAGATCCTGGCATGATTCATTCTGCCCTTTAATCCACATGCTTACACTTTGTGTAAGGCATTATTTAGGCTCTCTGAAAGATCTCA
>NW_011896845.1:0-1389 GCF_000151845.1 Pteropus vampyrus | reverse complement strand
ACATGGAAACTCTCTGTACTATTTTTGCAACTTCTTGTGAACCTATAATTATTTCAAAACAAAAAGTTAAGAAAAAAATAGAAGTCTTTAAAAAATCATAACCACAATTTCATTAGCACAACTAAAAATTAACAATACTTTTTTCCTCTCATCAAGAATCCAGTGTTCAAATTTCCATCTGTCCCCAAAATGTCTCACTCCCTCTTTTGCACCACACAGAAAAAATTCAGTATATATTTTGAGTCATGATCAAAATTTGTAGATGCAATGCAGTTGGTTTTATATGTTTCTTATAATCTCTTATGAGCCATAGATTCTCCATTCATCTTTATTCCATTACACTTTATTTGTTAAAGAATATATACCATGTATGCAGTAGATTGTCTCATGGTCTGAATTATTCTGATTGCATCCCTGTGAAACTAATAGAAAATAATATTAAATGTGAACTATAATTTTTAAAAAAATAAAAATAAATAAATAAAATAAGTTGTGGGTATGTAATGTACAGAACAGCAAATATAGTCAATAATATAGTAATAACTTTGTATGGTGTCAGATATTTACTAGATTTATCGTGATGATCACATTGTAAAAAAATATCTAAATCTTCAATAAAATCTTTCTTTACCACCATTTCCCCACCCAGTAAGTCATTCTTCTCTCTTATTTTTGAATATATCTATCTCTCCATTTCTTGAACATATCTGAATTATCATATAACTCACAGAGTACTGTATCTATGTTTTACTTTACCGTCTTCCTTTCAGGAATGTGAGATCCTCCAAGACAATAAATCTTTTTCAGTCATCTTTGTATCCAATTTATAGTATACTATTTGACACATGAAGATAATTATTGCAATCTTGTTTAGTTGTTGTAAAGTTCAACTTAATTTAAAGAAGATAAAGAAGTAGATACCATTGAAAATGTTAATGGCAGATAATAGAAGATTTAAGAAAAACATTTTGCATGGTTTTATTTTGAAATTAAATAGAATAGCAAAACAGGAGAAATGCTAATCATCATAAAAATGTTTATTAGATGTTCTACAAAGAAACTTTTGTAAAAAAAATACTATCTAGGAAATTAAGTGTTTTCTATTATAGCTTAATAATTAGAAACACATGCTTGATTATCAGCATGTTTTTAAATGTAGCTCTATGTCCAGAATACAGAAGAGCAGAAAGTAACATGTTAAAAAAAAAAAAAAAAAAAAAAACACAGGGCTGACATTAAATTGCTAGTTCTATCTGTTAGATCTGTCATATCTGTCTGTTGCTGGAGATCCAAATTTAACTAATCTGAATAAAATGGTTCAAATTAATTTCACTTTGGTGCTGTTGTGTGAGAGATGGACACAAATGGGGCATGCTTTTTGGATAAACT
>NW_011896844.1:3863-6195 GCF_000151845.1 Pteropus vampyrus | reverse complement strand
TGTAAAATATACATAACACAAAATTTACAATTTTAATCACTTTTAAGTGCACAGTTCAATGACATTAAACACAAATATATTCACAATGTTGTGCTATCATCACCACCATCCATCTCCAAAATTTTCTCATCATCCCAAAGAGAAACTCTGTAACCAGTAAACAATAATTCCCCATTCCCTCCTCCCCCAACCCCAGCAACTACTAATTCTACTTTCTGTGTCTGTATTTTTGACTACTCTAGGCACCTCATACAAGTGGAATCATACCATATTTACCCTTTTGTATCTGGCTTATTTCATTCAGCACAATGTCTTCAAGGTTCACCCATGTTGTAGCATATGTCAGAATAGTCTTTCTTTTTAAGGCTGAATAATATCCCACTGTCTGGATATATCACATTTTGTTTCTCCATTCATCCATCAATGGACACTTAGGTTGTTTCACCTTTTGGCTATTGAAAATAATGCTATGAACATGGGGTGTACACTATCTTCTCAAGTCTCTGCTTTCACTTCTTTGGGGTATATACCCAGAAGTGGGATTGCTGGATGGGACCATCAGAGTTTAGTGGCCTGGAAGTCATTGGTAACCTTGGTAACCCAGGACAGCCCGCTCGAAGTAAGTTCAAGAGAAGACAGAAGATAGAGGGCATAGCAAAGAAAGGCAATTATTTTAAGGTATTTTTCAATAAAGAGGAGCAGAATAAAGGGGGCAATGACAGGAAAGGCCTATGAGATCAAGAGAGAATTTGAGAAGATTCATAATAGCAGGTTTGCGTGTTAAGAGGAGTGATACAGAAGAGAGGGAAGAACGGATGAAGCGAGAGAGGGCAGGGATAATTCCGGAGTAGGCAGGAGGCATGGGACCGGTGCGTACACGGGGGGCGGACCTGCCGTATTAGCAGAGCTCACCTCTATCAACGGGAAGGCAAGATGAGCACGCGATGTCAATGCTGGCACACTGGAGGATTTTGGTGGAGGGAAAATAAGGACGTTATCCTATCCTCGATGAACTAAGGAGCTGAGAGGGACGGAGAAAGACAAGTGGGAGAATTTACTGAGAAAGGGAAGACAGATTTCCAGGCAGTGCCGAGGGTCCACTCGAGGTTTGTGGTCAAATTTGTAAAAGCCCAGTCCACGAGGCTGCGTTTTGCTCCAGCCACAGTCATTTTAGTGCAGGAGCTGAGTAAGAGGTGTACTTTAGCAAGGCTGGGTTCTGGAGTAATTATTATTTTGAAATATAAATTCTAAACAGAGTAAGAAGGGAAGAAGGGATGGAAAAAGAGTGATGACCAGTAAAGGTTCTACTAGTGTCGAAAAACTGATGGGAGGGGAGGTCTCTACTAGATTGTTCAGACATATTCGCATACACGCACACAGGCGCGCAACACAATCAGCCCCATGGATAAGAGTACATTTCTTCAGCCTTTGACTTTGGGCTTAGTCATGTAACTTGCTTTGGCCAACATTAGTGAGCATGACATAAACAAAGACTTGAAACAAACTTGTGAAATTGGAGCCGCAATCCCAATTTTCTGAGAAAGGGAAAAAAAGTAGGTTTCCTTTCCTTGCATTCTTGCACTTTTGCCGTCATTATAGCTAGCCATCACCATGGACTCATGTGTCTTAATGTCACTTAAAAGGAATATAATTAGGTAGTACCTCCCAGGAAGTAAAACCTAACTGGGGAAGTTTACCTCATCAAGACACAGGAAGTAAAACCTAACTGGGGAAGTTTACCTTTGAAAATTACAAAAGAGGTCTCCGGAGTAAAACTGGGGGCACTACCATGTGTCAGATTTTTACATACAAGAAACATGTTAGATACATGTGATTTTAACACAGGACAAAGCAGAAAATTATCTCAAAAAACTGCCTGTGTATCTAATAACCAATACTCCAATAATCTTTCCATTGTCAGATTGTATTAGTTTTTATGAGTTTATCTTGCATATCTAATACTATAAAGAGATATAACTATAGTAAAATTACTACATTGAAAGTATTCACCTTTGGGTATAAGTGGATAGATTTATTTTCTATGTCTACAAATACAAGTTTCCAAGCACACTCAAATACAGGAGGAATTTAGGCAGGAAAGTTTGACGAAAGAGTAAAGAAGTTTGAGCTAAAAGATTGAGAGTTTGTATCTACTAGTTTGTGTCTAATAGTTTCCTGAAGCCCGTGATCTTAGGGAATTCTTGAGAGTAAGTACATACTAGTTTTGAAGATCTGAGATGAAGCGAAGCTTTTTCAAGGGAAACAGATTTTCATTTAGTATTCCGAATTCATCTTTAGTATTCCACTTGATTTTCAAGCATGATCAACAAAT
>NW_011896844.1:0-2118 GCF_000151845.1 Pteropus vampyrus | reverse complement strand
TCCCAGACAGCAGCTAGCCCACCTGTCCCTATGTACACAGAAGCAGCAACCAAGAGACAATGAAATCGTGATGTTTCCTAAATTTACAAGACGCTGTGGCAGGTCAGAAAACTTCATACGACACAATGAGCTGCCATCAGAAATATCGTGGCACCTTAGCCCAAAAGTTTGGCCTGACTTTTGAAAGCAGCCCAGTTCTGACCCCTGGAAATGTGCAAGTTTTAGTTGTTTCTGAAGGACAGTCAAGTGTCGTGACATCAAGTGGTTAGACAGGAAGATCACAAAAATGTAATTTGTATTTTTTAGTATCTAAAGCCCACGCTAAACTGTGACAAGACCCACATTTTGATACTGAACATCACTCTCTTGTACACTACATGGCCACGGTCTAATTAAACAGCAGAGGAGAGAATTCGCCCTGAACTCAACTAAATTATTACACATTGAACAAAGAGCTAAGGATCAATGGACATACCATGCGCACTGCAGAGAAAATAATCAGAGGTCGATTGGGGGTTAGTTTTAATTGTCTTAAGTCCACTTAGCAGTAAAATAGAAATGACACTTCCTTTGAAGGGTTCTCTCACACAGCTGCATTCTCTTCTCTAGCCAGCAGAGGTCACCCTTCGATTTCCAAAATATCACTCACCGCTTTCTTCTGGATGAAAAGCTGTGCGTCTTTCAGATGGTGGGCAATGTTACTACACAGGCGTTTCCTCTGCTCTTCATTCAGTGTCTTCATGTAGAAGGTCCGCACCTGCTCGTTGAAAATACACGGAGTGTGAAAAATCAAGTATCCACTTTATCACAAACAAAACTCACCCAATATGCCACTTTTGAAATGAAAAAGTGAGACTTCTCATTTGCATAAGAGTGAGAAAAGTTTTTAGAATTTAAGAATAATTTAAATTATAGTTGAAATTGTCATTTGTGTTGAGTTCCTCACTTTTTGTTTTGTTTTAAATTCAGTCGTTGATAGTAGCTAATAACTGCTATTTAATAATGTCCTTTGTAGTCACTGCTAATAAATCTCCTATAAATATAAAGCAGTAAGTACGGCCTACAGTTTAAAAATCCCACCACACTCTTAATACCGACAAGTTCGGAATGTGCAAACTATCATCAACTGTAAACTTAGCAAAACACAACCACTGTTCAATTCACTCAGATTGACAGAGGGAAAAACCCCTAATTCATTAATATATAACCTTAGTTATTCAAAAGCCAGATTTCCTAGAGAAGATAGATGTTAATAGTGATATTTTCCATAGATTGGGTTTACCTCTAAAATGAATATACTAGATTAAAATAAAAACAGGAGCCAAGTATCAAATATCAGTCCTAATAGTCTTTGCTCATTTCTGAAATCGATCATTTTTAGTTTATAATTTTATTCTAACAATTTTAATCATTCATTTAGTCAACAAATACTTATATGTCAAGTACCTATAATGTACCAGGTGCTGTTCAATGTACTGTTTTATTAATGTTTATAAAGTCCAAAAATATCCAATTATCCAAACTATCAAATTCATAAAATATTACTTTTCGTAAGTTATGAAATACACTATAATAACATTTTTCTTAACTTGAGCAAAGTTTAAATCTGATATGAAAAATTAAAAATCAGACTTTTGATATTAATGCAATCCAATCAAAGTACTGTATTATGGGAATCTCTTAGACTATCTCCAATTCATTGATTCTCCATTCAGCTATAACAAACGTATTGTTTAAACACTCACTGAGTCACCGTATCCTTTGGATTTTTATTTCAAAGACTGCTGCACTTTTTCGTTTCTAGAAGTTTCTATCTAGTTCTTTTTCAAATTTACCTGTTTTTGTTTTCTCACATTTTAATCTTGTCTTATACATAATATTCCTTCCTTCATCTTCTTGAATGTGGTTTAATGCTTATTTTAAATCTCATTTTAGATTTTTCTATCATATGTATGATTCTTCCATCTATTGCATGTGCAGTTTCTCAGGGCATTGGATTGCCTTGTATGTAATTTTTCCATGTAACTCATCTTCAACAGAGGTTATCTTCTGCAGAAGTTCCAAATGTGTCTCAGTTATAAAGGTGTCTTCATGCGGTGACTTTCTGTCACCCATGCA
>NW_011896843.1:3474-4971 GCF_000151845.1 Pteropus vampyrus | reverse complement strand
AGCCGGCCCACGGCCACTCGTCCCACCAGCCAGGGACTCTCTGTGCCAGAGCCAACAGTGCATTTTTACGTTTTATGAAAGGCCTGGCAGGAGCCCGGAAGGAGCCTGGCAGCACAGGCCTCCGTGGGCGCAGAGCCCTCTCCTTCAAGGCATCCCTTAAGAAACCGAGAGCCTCAGCTCTTCCGTCGGGATGAGAAAGCCGCGGGGCAACACTGCTGGCTTTGGGACAGGTGCACGTGGGCTGGAGCCCAGCGTCACCCCACTGAGGAGATCTTGGGGTCCGTCCTCTTTGCAGCCAGTGAGAGGCGCTACAGCAGCAGAGCCCCCGGCACAGCTGCCTGCACCTGCGAGCTCGGCCACCTGTGCCCTCCCGGACCCGCTCCTCCGCCCCCGACGGCTGAGCGGAAGACATGTGTCACACGCCCACCGGGCCCATTCCCTGTGCCTGAGCATCACCAGTGTGCACACAGGGCCACCCAAGGCATCCTGAAACCACGGAAACTCCGTGACCAGGGCCAGGGTCTCCATCAGCGCCAGGCGCCCGCCTCGCTCTCTCAGGTGCTAGCCAATCCCCTCAGGTGTCCCGCACCTTCCCACTCTGCGGAGCTCGGAGCTGAATAGCCAGCGAAAACAAGTTCCGGCGAAAACAAGGCCCCACCGGGCAGAGTCCCAGGGAGCTGGGGTGTGACAGGGACATGAGTCCCAGGGAGCCAGGGTGTGACAGGGAGACAGCCCCCTCCACCTGCAGGGTCTGAACTGTGTGCCAGGGCTGAGACCAGCGTCACGAGGACCCCAGTGGCATCTGCAGCAGCCACTTCTTCATCTAAGTGGCCACTCCCTCTGTGGTGTGACCACGCGTGGGGGCTGCGACCCCACCTCCCCAGCTCTCCCGGTGGCGGCGTGACTGCCCGACTCCCTGCGGCCCATCTCCGTGCTCAGACCGGCCTGCACCCTTACACTAGGCCCGCCCGTGACAGGGAGCCACCCCCCTCCAGTAGAGGAAGGCCATGCAGGCCCCCCAAATTGCAGGGGTGTCTACCGCTGGTTCCCAGGGTTTGCCAGACGGTGTGTGGGTCACTCGTGCCCAGAGTCCCGACAGGCAGTGACCTTCTCCTCAACCCGCCCCGTCCCAGTGTCCCCTGAGCCAGAGCGGTGACCTGCTGCTCTCCAAACAAGACTGCCGTCACGGCGCCTCCGTCCCCCTCCCAGGGCCCGGGGTCCTTCTCAAATGACAGGCCTGCCCCAGACCTCAGCCCCTGGGAGGAGTGAGGTGGGGACGTGACGTCATCTCTGTCTCATCAGAAGGTATTTAAACCCTCCAATGCCACCCTCCCCCAACCCAGTGGCTGGGTGGTCAGCCCCCAGGTTCGGGGTCTCTGGGGGGGCTGTGCTGAGCTTCACGGGGTACATCTCTGTCCCGCAGTCACCCGCATAGCCCCAGCCATACACCTGCCTTCACGGTCGAAGAAAGGCCGTGGCCGTGTGACACGGGCACAG
>NW_011896843.1:0-764 GCF_000151845.1 Pteropus vampyrus | reverse complement strand
GCTGGCACAGGGTTGGTGGCTAAATCTAGGGCACAGCCTGGCACGTGTGCAGCAGTAGCTCACCTGCACCCAGTCTGAGAGGTCTGGCTGCTGGAGAGCACCGGGCACCTCCCCACAGCCCCCCACAACCACCCCATGCAAGGGCAGAGGGCAAGGGGCACAGGGCACAGGACGTGCTCTCGGGGACCGTTCCTTCCTGGGAACAGGAGGCGGCCGGAGATGGAGGGAATGGCCTCGCCCTGCTCCTTGGTACGGTGTCACGATCATGTTTTAAGGGTGACAAGTAGGCAGCGCGACATTCAGAATGAACTGAGGCCTGAAGGCGGTGCAAGCAGCAGAAGGCGGGGTGATGGTCAGCCCGTCATGGAGCCAGTTAATGTCGGGGCCAGACCGCAGCCTCCCCGCCCAGCCCAGGCCTCGGTCCACCTCTCCGGTGACCCCCCGTCGCCCTGCCCCCAGCCCAGGCCTTGCTGAAGTCTGGCAGCAGGAACCTCAGAAAGAACTGTTCACGAGCACGAACCCTCACAGGCCACGTGTCCACCGCCAAGCCCGAGGGCCACACTGACCGCCCTATCCCTGCTCCGTCCTCCCAGGGCCCAGAAGTCCCCCAGGGGGCAGGCTTGGCCTTGGGGAGCGGGGGCGGCTCGGGCCGCCCGGTTACAACCGTGCTCAGCACCAACTCCTGGGCACCCAAGGCCTGGCCAGCTGGTCCCTGTCGGTGACTGCCACTTCGCCGCTCCTGCTGCACTCGTCGGCCCTGGAGG
>NW_011896842.1:2935-3255 GCF_000151845.1 Pteropus vampyrus | reverse complement strand
GTCGCTGAGAATATGTAGATGGCTCCAGATCATTCCAAGCCGACTTCTGTCTGTGAAAGCAGACACACAGAGGGAGCTGCAGAAGGGACTGGGAATGGGGTGACCAAAGACCCAGCGACGCTTCTGCTGTCGGCCTCCTGCTTTTCTCATCTACCGCAGGAGGGGCCGCACAGGACGCTCCTTGGGGAAAGGTCTCTAAATATGCATTTAGGGAACGCCGCCTGGCAGAGATCGGCCACAGGCAGAGCTCCTCCCTCCCTCACCCTGTCGCAAAAGCGGGTCTTTCCGGAGAGACTCGGGCTCCTATTTCCAGTTCCCTG
>NW_011896842.1:0-1319 GCF_000151845.1 Pteropus vampyrus | reverse complement strand
GAGTCAAAATCCATGACCTTGGCTCATCTCGCATCCCACTCTGGGCCGCGTCTGCAGAGCCGGCGGCCGTCCGTCTGCAGAGATGGTGTTAAAGACGGGAGCCAGGCTGGAGGTTCCTATTCCAGTAGTACCTGCTGAGACACCATTGGCAGAGCGCCCCCTGCAGGTGAACCCACAGTCGCAAAGCTTGGCGGCCTGTTGGAAAGTCCACACTGCGTGGAGGGGCATCCTGTCAGCCTTGCCTGTTGTCATCTCTTGGCCACTTCAGCCCAAACCTAGCTCTGCACAATCGCAACCACTCCCTTAACCTGGACCTCACCTCACACATATGTGCGCGCGTGCGCACACACACACACAGTTACACACATAGGGTTGGGTCAATCCAGTTAGACACTTATTTGTACTCCTGAGCTGCTGAGTGTGGTCAGGGGGACATCGCACACAACTGCGGGTTGGTGCGTGGTTGATGGTGACATCTGTCACAGAGATCCTCAGTGTTTCTGGCCGGTCCTGTCCACGTGCCTGCTCGTGGTCTCTTCATGCCCAGAGCGGCACCCTTTTCTTCCCACTGCAGACTCTGCACCGGAAGCTCACGCCCTCCGCTCCAAGGAGGTTCCATTGCTTCCGATTTTGCAGAGAAAACAAAAGCTCGCCCGAGGGAGTTCCATCCACCTCCTGCTCCTTCACCCGCAGACGGGATCGGATCTGCCTCGTCTTCGTGGCCTTCTCACCCCATGCGTGCACACACTCACACACGCGTGCACACACTCACACACACACACACACACACACACAGTCACACACACTCACACACACTCACTCACACTCACACACACACTCACACTCACACACTCTCACTCACACTCAGTCTCACATTCACACACACCCTCACACCCTCAAACACACCCCCTCACACTCACACTCACACACACACTCACTCTCACACAATCTCAAATTCACACACACACTCGCGCACACAATCACACACACTCACTCTCTCACATTCAGTCTCAAATTCACACACACATTCACCCTCACACTCTCACACTCACACACACACTCTCTCTGTCACACACACTCACACACATACACACTCACGCTCTCACACTCACACTCACACATACATACACACACACTCACACACACGCTCTCACACATGCTCTCACACCTCATATTCACACACACCCTCACACTCACTCACACTCACACACACACATACACTCTCACACTCTCACACTCACTCTCAAATTCACACACACACTCACCCTCACACTCACACACACACACTCACTCACACACACTCTCACACACACTCACTC
>NW_011896841.1:1701-2834 GCF_000151845.1 Pteropus vampyrus | reverse complement strand
TTTTCTTTTTCTTTTTAACAAATGATTTATTAACATCCTGCAGAATACAATTTTTTTCCAAACATAATTTAGCAAATTATTTTTGAGATGGGCCAGGACAATAATGCATCTTGTTTTATACAATCATAGTTTTCTTTTTGTGTGTGTGGCTGTATTCTCCTGCTAATTGTCTGAATTTTTCATTGCTGACATAACTTATTTCTTAATTTATTGGTCAATGTAGCATGTTGGTAGAAATAACTCAGTCCTGATATTCAAAATTAAGATTTTTCTTCAAAAATATGATATTAAAAAAAAGTTTCAGTTAATAAAGACAACAGTCTCTTACAAACACTAAATTAATTACTACTACCTTTGATCATATTCTATGTCCTATATATTCAAAAAAGCCTGGAAAATTTGCTCCTATTCTTCTCTAACATGATATTGCAATGTAGTCTTGAGCAACCCCATATGAATCAACATACTTAAAATTTGGTGTTATCTGAAGTCCTTTCCTCTCATAAGATTTATCAGTAATGAAGGAGCTGAAAGGCAAAACAAAACACAAATCCTTGGGCAAATCCCTTACATTTACCATTCAGTAAATGAAGCTATTTAGTTTAAGGTGTTGGGAAACAGAATGCAGGAAACCTTCAAGGACAGGAAGACAGAAAGGAAATGAAACAAAACAACTCTATATTAGTACTTTAGTCATCCAGGAATCTAGTCTTTCTTTATGATAAAATACCATAGCATCAGATGAGACTTATTTTTTTTACATGTTATCTTTTCTATTTGGTTCATAAAAACTTTAAAAATTATAAGTTGCAACTGAGATATGATGCTTTGACAAAGCAGGGGGACAAATAGGGAACATGTCTCATAGTTGCAACACCTAGAAATACATTCCTTTGTTACTCGAAAAAGTTCGAAACCATCTACAGCCAAATTATTTCTTCATTGCGAAAGGAAAAACACACTAAGAACTTTTGATTAAAAGAGTTTCGTAAAATTAGCTAATAAGTGAACAAAATAAATGATTGAGCTACATGCCAATTTGGGCCCAGATTTTTCATGTAGTATCTTTTTTCTTTTACATTTACTGGATGATTACTATGTTGTGTATATATTTCTATACACGTATATATATA
>NW_011896841.1:0-326 GCF_000151845.1 Pteropus vampyrus | reverse complement strand
TCTTAGATACAATTGTGACTATGAATGATCAGTCTTAAATCTGAAAGATTTTTTGTACATTTCACTTTCACAGAGACTAGTATAGTAGTTATAAAGTATAACAGCATGTTTCTTGAGTCAATTGTTTAAAGAAAGGTCACAAAATTTTGCATGCAAAACCATTACAATTAATAAAAGAATATTTCGCAAGAATTAAAATATTTATTAGTGCTTGACCCAGTTTTCAATAATAAGTATTTTAAATCTAAATTGAATTATTTTAAGTAGAATCTGAATATAATAAATATAATCCAAAATTAAAATGGAATACTTGCAGGTGATATGTG
>NW_011896840.1:2470-4136 GCF_000151845.1 Pteropus vampyrus | reverse complement strand
CAAGAATATGAGGTTGGTGACTGTAAATTCATGGGGGGTGGAAACTCCTGAGTTTCTTTATTTTCTTCAATGATTCTCAGTTACCTGGGTTCAGGCTTGGATAAAGCAGAAACAGCAGAGAACAGAGAGAAACAGTTTGAGAGCAGTTGCAAGAGAGGGGCTGAAATGGGAGAATGGAATTTCAGGAGACCAGGAGAGTAGTAAAGTTAAGACCAAGAGGTCTCAGAATTAGAAGGTGGCGGAGGGGATAGTGGTTTTGACGATGTCAAAGAACATGTGAGACTCTGAATTGGGGTGTGAGGAGTATGTGATCAGACAGTTGGTGCTTCAGTCACTCATTTTTGAGATGAAGCAGTTGGGAGCATTAACAGGTCTAGGATGCAGAGAAGAGAAGAAGACCATTCGAAATGAGGAGGTCAAGGACCTGAGAATCCAGGAGGTTGAACGGGACATCTTTGCATATGTTCATTATATCCTGGGTGGGTTAAAGCCCAGGAATTGAGGTGGATAGAGTAATGGTGAATCAGGCACCTCCATCTTCTTCCCTCAGTATAGGTGTGTGGAGGAAGTGGGGATCTGTGGATGGCAGCAATAAGGAGGAAGAGGGGTACGATGGCAGAAGCCTCAAAGAAGTGCTTTACAGTATTACAATTTAACAATAAACTAAAAAATGCAATAGAATATATTTTTAGTGTGCTGTGGTTTTAACATAGGGTAGCCGATACTATAAAATAAGAGATTTCTGATTTTTAAATAACCTTGAGTTTACATGATTATGAGAAATTTCTGTTATTATAAGAATGTAGGATTTTTTGTTTATAGTAATTGGAGTTGAGGCTTTGCTGAGCGGATTGCGGGGGCCTCGAAGAGTGAGTGGCCAGTAGCCAGCAAGGTTCACTGGAATTATCTGTCAGAAGTTAACAAGACCATTTCCCCAGGCTCAGTTTCAAACAGAAGAAGGAGAAAATTTCTTGAGCCATGGTGCAAAGATGTTTGGTTTTAGGAGAAAGGAAAAGAGAAGAAATCGTTATTATTATTTTTGAGGCGAGATAAATATTCAGAAGAGTGTTTGTAAGAATGGTCTTAGAGGTCTTCCTGCTGAAATAGGTGGAGAGACTCAGATAATCTGAGCTTCTTATGCATCACAGCCTTTGGGTGCCCAGAAATTTTGCTTTCTCATGGATGCTTTGCCATTCTCTGCAAATGCTAAGACTGGGCAGGCAGCCTGTGTGTACAAGGCTCACTGGAAGCTCTCTGCTTGTCCCAAAGTGCTTCTGAGGTCATTAACCTCCTTCCAATAAGCAACACCCTCCCTTTCCTCTCAGATCTCCATTAAGGCCTGCCCTAGAGAATTCCAGAGACGTCCACACCGCCTAGAAGCAAAGGGAGAGCTCCCTGGGTGTGAAACATAACACCAAAAGCTGTTTTGTCCTAGCATAAGCGAGAGTCCTGGTGTTTTCATTCCGCTCTTACAGTTCAAAGTTCACTTTCTAAACTCCTGCTTTGTTTCCAGGCAATAGGTCGCAGATTCCCTGAAAAATCTAGTGGGTAAAGTAGACAAACAAGAAGCAAATTATGATGCAAGCCCAAACCTAATTCAACGAATTGCTATGAGTTCTTGGATACGAAGCTTTGAGAAATGCTTATAGCTGCTTCCGTCTGATAC
>NW_011896840.1:0-1010 GCF_000151845.1 Pteropus vampyrus | reverse complement strand
GTCTCACAAAAGAACCCAGAAGGCAAAAAAGACCTGGAAGTGGGAATGTCTGCATTGTATCTGGACTGTGATGGGTGGTTCCAAAGGCATTCCTAGGTGATTGGCAAGTAAGGTCATTCTGATTGACACTTGGCTGCTATATAACTCTTTGCCTCGTGTGCATGTGAGTACCCAAAATTCTACTACCATCGGGGTGTTCTATGGGTAGTCTCTAGGCTGGGCCTCTATTCCTTTGTTCCCCCTTCGATCATATCTAACTAACTACCTAACAAGATCATCTGACATCCGTCATCCAGACCCCTGACATCTGACTGATAACTGTCCTGGACCAATCTTAGAGCTAAGAATGCAGGACTAGTAATTCTTAAGAATGTACTATGTACTGTAAGAACTCTTAACTTTTCCTTTTCCTTTGGAACACGTCTGGGATTTTGCCTAGCTGCATTCTCAGTTTGCAAACTCTAAGACCCTTGAATAAGTCTTTACTGTTTATTTCTAGCCAAAGCCACCAGACTCCTTTTGAATTCCTTAGACAAAACCCAGACTCTCAAATGGGGCTCAAGTGGTCTCAGGGTGGTAGTATCTCGCTCTTAGTGGAAGCAAACACAAATCCACTCTGGATTTTCATAGACTGAGATTAACCAAATTAAATCACAAGTAAATGAATTTATAGTAAATACACGTGGAATGAAGTCCCTATGAGCAAGAGTCAACAGAAATAATGACACATTCCAAACTTTTAGATATTAGAATTATCAAAATATAAAATAATTAGTTATGAAATATTAAATAAAATAAAATTTGGAAACACAAAATGAGAAACTATCGAGAATGATGAGACCGATTTGAAAAAAATTAAATAGCACTTTTAGATATGAAAAATATGGTCGTTGAATAAAACCTTAATTGGTGGATGAAACAAAAATTAGACTTAACAAACAGTTATTTAGCAAACTGGAAGAGAGATTTGAAGAAATGCAGCACAGAGAGAAAGGAGGCGGAGTATGTTA
>NW_011896839.1:2462-2957 GCF_000151845.1 Pteropus vampyrus | reverse complement strand
CGGGTGGCTGCACGTGCGGTGTTTGAAACGTAGCGGAGTTTTAACATTTTATTTGAAAATTAATGTTATCTGTACTCTAACTAAACACATAATATTTTTTTAAAAATCTCTGGAAAGTCGGATCTGAGTAACAGATAAAAAGGAGAGGAAAACATACCGGTGTGTACGTGGAGCACCTTCTTTCTGTGACCTGTATCGGTGTAACAAGTCCACGTTTTCTGGCCCCCATGTTTCAGCTGATCCTTTACACCAGTCGCTGGACCGCAGATTCAGCAAGGCACGAAGACACGGCAGAGAAAGCGCGCGACCCTGAAAAGTCAAAGTTGGAGAAGACACATCTCAATAGTCAAAATAATCCACAAAAGTCTCTTTAGTCCGTTAGGCACACGAGAGAGCTACGGGCGGCCAGGAGCCGTCTGAGTCCAGCCACGATTTAAAGACCAGGTCTCGTCTTTAAAAGGCATCGAGTCACTGGCCGGCAGCTCGTGGAACCGG
>NW_011896839.1:0-1787 GCF_000151845.1 Pteropus vampyrus | reverse complement strand
ACATAATATATTTTTAAAAATCTCTGGAAAGTCGGATCTGAGTAACGGATAAAAAGGAGAGGAAAACATACCGGTGTGTACGTGGAGCACCTTCTTTCTGTGACCTGTATCGGTGTAACAAGTCCACATTTTCTGGCCTTCGTGTTTCAGCTGATCCTTTACACCAGTCGCTGGACCGCAGATTCAGCAAGGCACGAAGACAGGGCAGAGAAAGCGCGCGACCCTGAAAAGTCAAAGTTGGAAAAGATACATCTCAATAGTCAAAATAATCCACAAAAGTCTCTTTAGTCTGTTAGGCACACGAGAGAGCTACAGGCGGCCAGGAGCCGTCTGAGTCCAGCCACGATTTAAAGACCAGGTCTCGTCTTTAAAAGGCATCGAGTCACTGGCCGGCAGCTCGTGGAACCGGGGACCGGGTAGCGCCTGCACCTGTGCCAGTATTTTCCTGCCACCTGTAATATTTCGTTTCATAGTTCTTTGCCGAATGACCCCCTTGGTGGTTTCCCGTGGGTTACGTGCATGCAGGGCACACGTTACGTGCCTATGTGACGTGCCATTGCTCCTAGTTTTATCGGGTGGTCCCGCTGTGCTTCGTCTCTGTAGGATATGGACGGAAACAGTGTACTCTGCTTTCGCACATAACTCATAACGGCTTTGACCTCATGGAGCTGGCTCTTGCCCCCTGCTTCGGGTGTAACCAGAATGTACTTGCGTAATAATCTTGCTAAGTTAACTTTTCTATGGCCATGGCAGGAGTCCGAATCTTACATTCCAGCAGCAATGGGCTCTGCCCTTGACCTCTCATCTGTTTCTGTCACTAAGCACTCGAGCTGGTATGTCTGACTCCCGTCTTATGCTCCACCCACCTGTAATGTGTAATCTTAGGACCATAAAAGTTTAATTGATAATGACTTCAACAAATTTCCAAAACGTCTCCTTAAGGCTCTTTTCAAATTCTAGCGCAGCCAGAGCCCACAGTCACTATTCATCTATTGAAGGATTTGTATCCTGTCTATGTAAAGAACAATCATAACTCAATAACAAAGAGATAAATAATTCGATAAAACATAGGGAAAAAAATCGAAGGGACGCTTTTCAAAAGAAGATTTATGAGTGGCCAATTAGCAGATGAAAGAGGCTCAATGTCCTTAGTCATCAGGGAATGCAAGTTAAAAACACAAGATGCCATTTCACAGGTAGCATCTTTTAAAAAGACCTGACGATACCGAGTGTCGGTAAGGACGCAGAGCAAGTAGGCGTGTCATATGTTTTCGGGAGCAATTTGACAACCACAGTGGCTGTAAACTTCCTATTTTTGGCAGTGTCTCATAAGGTAAACAGACGCCAACCGTTCCACCCCCAGGTACTTAACCAAGAGCAACGAAAGCACGGATCCCCGTGGAGACAGGTGTACAGATGTTTATAGCAGCAAACTGGAAATGACTCAGATGTCCATCAGCAGACGAACGGACCCCGACATGGTCGTAGAATCCAGCAACGAAAAAGAAACGAGAGGAATCGATAAAAAGCTTCTTGAAATCAGTTGGCAGATTATTTATTTCTGTACCTCGTGTAGCATCAGCCCGTGTCCCTTGCTCCCCTTTATCTTCCCCAGTTCCGTAGTTTATGAAGATGCCCCCGCCCCAGGCCGTAACCCATGGAACCAAAAATATGGACAGTATAAGTGAATTCAGCCAAATACACACAGAATATATACCACGTGGCATTCTAAATAGGAAAAACTAAACTATGTTGATGGAAACAGTTTATCAGACACTCTTGGTGCA
>NW_011896838.1:1784-2105 GCF_000151845.1 Pteropus vampyrus | reverse complement strand
AAAGTAAGACTCAATCACATTTGCAAAAATACATTAATAAACGAAACTAAAGTATTTCGGCTTTGCTTAAATACTTTTTGACTTTAAATTTTTTTCTTTTTTTTTCTTAACTTTAAATTTTGTACTTAATTCATCTTAACTTTTTACATTTAATAGAAATTTTTGGCTAATTTAAAACAAAAATAATTTTCCCCAATTTTTTATATGTGTTTTAATTTACGTTTGTGGGATTTTTTTCAATTATATTTTTCATTTTAATTATTTAGATTAGTGCTCTTTAAGAGAAATTCCTGCCGCGATGGAAATGTTATGTGTTTACCT
>NW_011896838.1:0-1229 GCF_000151845.1 Pteropus vampyrus | reverse complement strand
AAAGTAAGACTCAATCACATTTGCAAAAATACATTAATAAACGAAACTAAAGTATTTCGGCTTTGCTTAAATACTTTTTGACTTTAAATTTTTTTTCTTTTTTTCTCTTTTTTAACTTTAAATTTTGTACTTAATTCATCTTAACTTTTTACATTTAATAGAAATTTTTGGCTAATTTAAAACAAAAATAATTTTCCCCGATTTTTTATATGTGTTTTAATTTACGTTCGTGGGATTTTTTTAAATTATATTTTTCATTTTAATTATTTAGATTAGTGCTCTTTAAGAGAAATTCCTGCCGCGATGGAAATGTTATGTGTTTACCTTGTCCCGTACAGGAGCCGCCGGCTGTACGTGGCTGCTGAGCTCTTGACACGTGGGGAGTGTGACTAAGGGACAAGCTTTTAAATTCCATTTCGTTCGATTATTACTATTAACAGAACCCGCATGTAAGTGAAAACCTTGAATATAAACCACATAGTTAGTAATTTTGCCGCGATAAAATTAAGAAACTAACAAATCGTATTATATACATCATAACTGATCAATTACGTACGTCTGTATTTTATTTCTCACCCGAGCATTTCCGCTGGCCCAGCAACAGATGCCGAGACACGTGTAAAAATAAACTCGGCCGTTTCTGACACTGGTCAGCCCTCAATCCGAAAACGGCCACCGTGCTACTGTTTGTTCCGTTTCGTCACTATGGAAGTATCTTTGTCGGAAAGGAGGACAGAGCCCATCTCGTTGAAAAGGTCGTCGGCGTGATTTTTAACTTTAAATAGTAGGACGTATGGCACGTGGGCCGCGAGCGTCTGGGGCGGGGCGGGGCGGGGCGGGCCTGCCCGCGGATGAAGGGACGGGGCTGAGGCACAGATGGCACGCTCTGCCAGCCCTGCCAGGCCCTGCAAGGCGTGGGCGGCGGGAGGATGCAGAGTTCCAACCTCCGCGTCCGGTTCGGAGCGGCGCGTGGACGCGATCGGGTGGGGTGACGCTCTGCGACTGGGTAATGACGATGACCATTGTCCCCATGGTCATGTGGTTGGCAGAAGAGCAGAGTCCATGCACACCCAGGTGCGAACCCCACCGTTAGCTCTACAACCCTGAGCAAACCCCACAGGGACAAGACTGTCCCTGCTCGCTGGCCTGCCAGCAATGAGCTGAGACAACGTGTGGAAAGTGCTTTGGGCTCATCTCCCCGATGTGTGGAAAGGGTTTTGGGCTCATGT
>NW_011896837.1:0-2001 GCF_000151845.1 Pteropus vampyrus | reverse complement strand
CCACACTGAAAACACAAACTCCACAAAATTAAAATAAAACATGTAGCATGCCAATTACATTATTTGCTATATGGAATAGACCCTGAAAACAATAGCTACCATCTCCTTATGCAATGTTATTCCTTACAGTCCTATTCTGCCCACTTCTGGAAAAAACTCAGAAATGACGACCTAGTCAATGCTATGCCTCAATAAACCTAATGAAAATAATAAAGCAAAGAATGTTCTTTGGGAAGAAAATGAAGGAATAAGAGCTAGATAGAGGGAGATCCAAGATGCCAGATTTTTCAGAAGTTCAGGGCTGTCAGAATGATCCTGCTGGAATCCATTATATGCAAATAATGGATTCAGTTTTTTTATGCAAGTAATGGGATGCTGCTGAAGACTGTGGTGTAATTATACTGGAACTCTGGAAAGGAATGGAGAAAAGCAAAAGATATAATAAATACATCCAAAACCAAACCCTGAATCATAGGAAAGTTAATTGAACCGATTTTGATTTATTCTTGCTTGAATGCTAAATTTTTAGCTTTCGTTCTGCCAAGATCAATAGACTTGTATGAAGAAATCAACACATAATTAGGACTACAGATACAGTGAATTACCTTAAAACTAAATTTGGCTGTTTTTAAAAATGATCTCAAATTATAGTATCAAAGACTAATCCAGAAGACTATACTAATTATTTCACCACTGAAGCAAGAGCTATTTTTTAATAATGTTTTTCAGATGGAATCCAGGATCAACAGTCAACATTTGATTTTAGCAAATGCCACTAGAGATAGGGACTTTCACTGTCAATCACTGTTTCTATAGGATTACCGAGGGTTTAGTTACACAGTGCAGTCTGTAGGTTTCAGGTCAGAAGCATTTTAGCCAGAGTTTCTCAGCCTTGACTAATTGATATTTGGAATGAATGATTCCTTGTTGTGGTGGACTGTCCTGTGCATTTCAGGATGGTTAGCAGCATCCCTGGCCTTTATCTACTAGGTAACAATAGCAATACATTCTACCCTGCTCCAAACTGTGACAACAAAAAAATGTCTCTATGTATTGCGGCATATCTCTCGAGGGTCAAAATCATCCCACATTGAGAACCACTAATTTAAACATTTAGCCATTTAGTTAAGATAATTGGATATTAAGGTTAGACAAGTACAAATCAAGTTTTTGACAATATATGCTAGATGGCAATGTGCCCATTGATGAATCATGATATTTATGAAAAAGTTTGGCAGCAGCTTGATACCTTTTATGAGGGGAAATCCATTGGAAATAGAGTCTCTTTCTCCACGATGCTAATCACCAGGTTCATATCCAATAGCTTGTCCTCCCCTGTGGCTGCACTGATTCAGCTTGTAAGGAAGACCAGAGAATCTGGCTTCTCTCTACTTATTGTCAGAACATGATAGGACAGGTTGCTTTAGCAATGCAAACTAACTCTTTTCAGTTGTGAACTCCAAATTCCAGAATTAATATATTTCTCATTCAACTTGAAAAGTATCCAAACTCAATATTTAAAAGTAATCCACTGCAAAATTTAGTTTTTTGGGCTCTCTATCACATATATTCAAGGAAAACCACTTGACTGAAACCCAAAATGCCAATTTATAGAAGACTAGAAAGTGAGAGAAATAAGACAGGTCACAGGAAAGAAGAAATGACATAGAGATATAGAGAGAATGAGAGAGAGAGAGAGAGAGAGAGAGAGAGAGAGAGAGAGAGAGAAGTGAGAGAGTGTCAGAGTGTCAGAGTCAGAGGGCGTCTCAGTCTATTCAGGTCGCTATATCAGAATACCATAGGCTAGGTAGCTTAAGAACAACAAACATGTATTTCTCACAGTTCTGAAAGATGGAAGCCAGGATCATGCTGCTGGCAGACTCATTGTCTGGTGAGAGCCCCGCTTCCTAGATGACCATCTTTTGCTGTAACCTCACATGGCTGAAGGGCCCGGAGAACTCTCTGGGGCCTCTTTTATAAGGGCACCAATTCCATTCATGA
>NW_011896836.1:3108-3441 GCF_000151845.1 Pteropus vampyrus | reverse complement strand
AGGGAAGAGACGGTAACGGTGAAATCCAACTAGGAAAAGATTTTCTTTTAATTCGATGTTTTTCCATCTGATGTATTAAGTTATAATTCGCACGCCGTCAGAATGGCCTCTCGAAGCATGTGGCCCCCGAGTGTCGACAGATGTTGACAGCTGTGTAGCCGCCACCACAATCGCGACATAGAACATTCCACCTCAGGGCCCTCGTGCCGGGCAGGCGTTGGTCCCCGGCCCCAGCTCCGGCACCCCCCGATCGGATTTCCTTTCCCAGGACGCTGCGTAGGGAGCTGTGTGCTCGGCATCGCTGCGCGTCTGGTTTCTTGCCCGTAGCATCCT
>NW_011896836.1:0-1268 GCF_000151845.1 Pteropus vampyrus | reverse complement strand
CACAGAGGGGTGGGGCAGAGCCGGGAAGGCGTCAAGTCCGAGAGCAGGAACTAGACTCGCTCTATTTTGCTCCTACGAACAGCGTTTTCCATTTTACATCAATTCGACCAAAAGTAAGGTAAACGCGTCTGGAAAACTCAGACTGGACACTGTACTGTGAGTGCCGACTGACCCAGTAATCGCACACTCTCTAAGGTAAAAATTTGGGCGAAGTATCAAAAATAAGATCGCTAATGAATACTCTTTTTTGGGTCTCAAATTGTTTTCAGTGTGTAAGCGCAGACGAAACGGCAGGTTAGGTTGGACCTGTGACCCCTCGTCCCCCGACATCCCGAGTCCGTGTCCCGCTGCTGCACGGCCGGGGGCTACGAAGGCTCTGTCCGTGCGGGAGGAGCGGCCGGCCCAGAGCCAGGACGGCCACTGCGCCCTCTTCTTCGCCCTCTGCTGTGACCTCCCGGTTTGTGTCCCTTCCGCTCACACTTGGCGGTCGCGTGGTCCCGCGCACTCCAGGGCCGGCGACCTCCCCATCCCCGAGCTCGCCCTGGCCCTCCAGGTCCTGGAGGGCCCCGCGTTAGTGTCTGGGCGTAATCTACCCTCCGGGCTTGTTGTCACGTGTGCGATGTGAGATGACAGGGCCCACAGCGTGTGGTGGTGGACAGAACACGCGTGTTTCCAACGCCTGGAAACGGAGCCTGAGCCCAGCTCCTCCGGGAACGGCGGGACGCGGGCAGCAGCCGTGCCCCGCAGACGGACGCTGGCTCCCCGCCCCGGGCCGTGCACGCAGACCTCCCTCGTAAAATGCTGACCATGGGCAGCCTCCGAGGCCACCAGTCAGCCTCCGAAGCTCTGTGCCACCGGAAAAAAAAACACCCGAAGTGTGTCACATTCACACGGCAGTGTGTGCACACACGGGCAGGTGGCTGACCGCCCTCCGAGCAAACAGCAGCGAGTCGCCTGTCCGCATCTCTGACACACAGGCGCCGTGGGGCGTGCGGCCAGGTACCTTGGCCCTGCCTTCCCCAGGCAGTTCTCTGGCTTCCGCCCCGGCCCTGGCCCCTCGGCTGGCGTTTTTCACCACGATTTTGAAAACACGCCGCCCGGACCATAGCCCTTTTATTGCTTATCTTCGGCAGCTAAGGTTGTTTGTTTGTTTGTTTGTTTTTTAATCGAAGCAAATGGCACGAGCCTTTCTTTTTAGTCAGTCTCTATTTCCATGTCGGCACTGTACCGAATGAGCATTTGAGAAGAGAGTAGAATTGAGTTGCAGA
>NW_011896835.1:3394-5733 GCF_000151845.1 Pteropus vampyrus | reverse complement strand
CACTGCCAATACCATGCTGTTTTGATTACTGTCACTTTGTAGTATAATTTGAAGTCAGGCAGAGTAATGCCTCCAGCCTCGTTCTTTTTTCTCAGAATGGCTTTGGCAATTCAGGGTTTTCTGTGCTTCCAGACAAATCTGATGATTTCTTGTTCCATTTCTTTAAAAAATATTGATGGGATTTTGATGGGGATTGCATTATATTCATATAATGCTTTAGATAATAAGATCATTTTAACTATGTTTTGTCTTGCAATCCAAGAACACAGAATATCTTTCCATTTCTTTATATCTTCTTTGATTTCTTTTAATAGGGTCTTATAGTTTTTATTATATAGGCCCTTCACATATTTCATTAGATTTATTCCTAGGTATTTTATTCTTTTTGTTGCAATTGCAAAAGGAATTATGTTTTCTACTTCTTTTTCTGCCACTTCGTTATTAGATTATAGCGACGCTATGGATTTTTGAATATTGATTTTATTTCCAGAAATTTTACTGTATTTGCTTGTTTCTAGTAGTGTTCTTGTAGAATCTTTAAGGTTTTCTATATAGAGAATCATGGCATCTGCAAACAGTGACAGTATGACTTCTTCATTTCCTATTTGGATGCCTTTTATATCTTTCTCTTGTCTGATTGCACTCTCTAGGACCTCCAATGTTATATTGAGTAACAGTGGCAATAGTGGACAGCCTTGCCTTGTTCCTGATCTTAGAGGGAAAGTTTTTAGTTTTTCATCATTAAGTATAATGTTGGCTGAGGATTTGTTGTATATAGCCTATACTGATTTTGTTAAGTGTTTTGATCACAAATGGGTGCTGTATCTTGTCAAAGGTTTCTTCTGCATCTATTGATATGATTATATGATTCTCATTTTTTAATTTGTTTATGTGGTGTATCACATTAATCGATTTGTGTATATTGAACCATCCCTGTGCCCGTGTGATGAAGCTCACTTGATCATGGTGTATAATCTTTATAATATGTTACTGTATTTGGTTCACTAGTATCTTATTTAGTTCATGAGGGATATCAGTCTGTAGTTTTCTTTTTTGTGTGTTATCTTTACCAGGTTTTACTATCAGGGTGATATTGACCTCATAAAATCAGTTTGGAAATATTGCCTCCTCTTCGATTTTTTGGAAGAGTTTAAGGAGAATAGGTATTAAATCTTTGAATGTTTGGTAGAATTCACTGGTGAAGTCATCTGGTCTTGGACTTTTACTTTTTGGTAGGTTTTTGATGATTGTTTCGATTTCCATACTGCTGATTGATCTATTTAGATTTTCTAGTTCTTGATTCAGTCTAGGAATGTTGTGTCTTTCTAAGTACTTGTCCATTTGAAAGGTTTAATTTTGACCTAACTTTTTTCGATTGAGAATTTTTATTCATTTTATATATACATCAACTTAATTTATCATACCATTCTTCTATTTTGTAACTCTTCTACTGATTGTGAGAATAGAATTGATTTTTAGATTCATGATGTTTAGTCACTATTAGCAGTTGTTGAGCATTCTTTTAGTTAGCAAAATAATTATACACTGTAACTATGGTTTACTATTACTATAATCATATTTATATTTTGCCTCATAGCAGCTCTCAAATATTCTTGTGGAAAAGCATGATTTAGTGGGGTGCCTTGTTGTCACCATTGGGGCTGATTCGAGTTCAGCATCGCCCCAGTGATGTGGGGAGAGATGGATAATGATAGCGCAGACCTATGGTTAGCATTTTTCCTTGGTTCTTCCTCAAATGATGCAGTGAAGAATTGTAGATCATTGTGATTAAATAGTTTTATTAAAAGTATATTTTAGAAAGACAAAATATGCCCCAAGGAGGCCCATAGTCCCAACACTGTAATCAACACAAAGGGGCCAAAATGACTACAAAAGGGCAAAAGGACCACAAAAGGCCACCTAAAAGCGAGAGAACCCAGAAAGGCAAAAAGGGGGAGAGCCAAGAAGGGCAAAAAGAGGAGAGCCCGGAAGAGCAAAAGGGGCCCAGAAGTGGGAATATCTGACTTATATTTAGAGTATGATGGATGGTCCCAAGGCATTCCTAGGTGATTGGCAAATGAGGTCATTTTGACTGACACCTGATTAACACTAGGCAATAACTTTGTCTAGTGTGCATGTGCATACCCAGAATTCAGTCCATTATAATTAGATTCATGAAGTTCCAGGCATAGTCATAATATTATGATGATGATATAGTGAGGCTGAAGATAGGGGCAATACTTTCTGTGCATGTGTTTGTAGCTGGTTTAGGCCAGCAGCTTTTATGGCCTTCATGCTCTAGAATTTGGGATAATTTATAACCCTAAAAAGGAGGTATT